>NC_134695.1:32043122-32173122 GCF_050947455.1 Rhinoderma darwinii
CCCCCCACAAGTGACTATTTTGGAAACGACACCCCTTGAAGAAATTATCTAGGGGTATAGTGAGCATTTTGACCCCACAGGTGTTTTGCCGAAATAATCGGAAGTAGGCTTTGAAAATGAAAATCTACATTTTTTCAAAGAAAATGTAGGTTTAGCTAATTTTTTTCCATTTCCACAAGAACTAAAGGAGAAAAAGCACCACACCACTTGTAAAGCAATTTCTCCCGAGTAAAATAATATCCCATATGTTTTCATAAACGGCTGTTTGGACACATGGTAGGGCTCAGAAGGGAAGCACCACCATTTGGATTTTGGAAGAGTTTCTGGGCCCCTATAGTACTAGTACAGTGGAAACACCCCAAAAGTGACTCCTTTTGGGAAACTACATCTAGGGGTATAGTGAATTTTTATCCCGAAGGCTTTTTGCTGAATTAGAATTAAGCCGTGAAAATGAAAAATATAATTTTTTCCAATAAGATGTAGTTTTAGATCAACATTTCTCATTTTCACAAGGAATAAATTAGAAAAAGCCCCCACACATTTGTAAAGCAAACAGAGTATGGTAACACCCCATATGTGGTTATAAACTAGGGTTTACAGATATGGGATGGTTCAGAAGAAAAGGAGTGGTATTTTGCTGGAATGGTCTGAGGACGTCATGTTGCATTTCCAAAACCCGGATGTACAAAAAAAAAAAAAAAAAAGTGACCCCATTTTAGAAACTACACCCCTAAAGGCTTTTTATTAAAGGCTGTAGTCAGAATTTAGACCCCACAGGTGTTTTTCAGAAATTAATTTGCAGTTGATGATGCAAAGTGAAAATTGCAATTTTTCCACTGATCGGCCTATTCACTGCAAAATATGTTGTGCCCAGCTTGTGACACTGCAGAATTTTACCCCATAAATTGTTAAGCTGGTTCTCCCGGGTACGGTAATGCCTTACTTGTGAACGTAAACAGCTGTTTGGGCACACTGTAGGGCTAAGAAGGGAAGGGGCGCCATTTGGAGCATGGATTTTTCTTGGTAGTAGTTTTGTTTGAAATACCAGCAATACTCCAGTTTATAATGTGGGGCATATGTAATCTGTGCGGAGTACATCAGGGTATAAAAATGGGGTAAATAATACAATTATCAAAATATGTGTGGTATGCTGTGAAGCAATCCGTTGTGCACAGGCCAGTGTTGAACTAATAAACGGTTTTCCATCTTATTCCCCTTTTGTAACTCTGCACCTTTTGGGAACTTTTTCTCCTTTGTAGTTTGGGAAATTTTACTGGGAAAGTGTTGCGCGGGTAGATTATGGGCGGCCTCGCTTCCAGCAGATGTCCTATTTCCCTTCCTAGTTCCTAAATACTAGGACCCTGAAACCGAAGGAATGTTCCTCTCCAGCCTGCACATCAGGATGCTTTTTCATCACCGCATTACTAGTGGCATAACTTTTTTATTTTTCGGTTGATGGAGCGGTGTGCGGGCTCATTTTTTGCGAGACAAGCTGTAGATTTTCTTGTTATAATTTTGGGACACAACTTTTTGATCAGTTTTTATTTCATTTTTCGGAATAGGAAATTACCAAAAACAAGCAATTCTGGAGTAGTTTAATGTTTTCTTTTTCGATATTAACTGTTCGCAACAAATTACATGTTAAATTTATTCTGCGGGTCGATACGATTACGGCAATACCAAATTTATATAGTTTTTGCAGCTTTTGCACAATAAAAGGAATTATTTATTTATTTATTTTTAATAATTTGTTTTCTGTGATGCCATATTTTAATACCCATAACTTTTTTTATTTTTGCGTGGACAAAGCTGCGTCCGGGATTATTTTTTGCAGGCTGAGTTGTCGTTTTTATTGGTACTATTTTGGAGTAAATGTCACTATTTGATCACTTTTCATACAATTTTTTGGGAGATGATGTTTATTTTTGTTTTTTTACGGCATTCACCATGCGGGATAAATTACATAATAGCTTTATAGCTTGGGTCGTTACAGACGCGGCAATACCAATTATGTATATTTTTTTTTTACGTTTTTTCCAATAATAAAAGACATGGGGAAAAAAGTCAGTTTGCCTCTTTTTTTTTTTTTTATTTACTTGAAACTTGTGTTTTTATTTTTTTACAACATTTTTATTAACTTTTTTTTACTTGTCCCACTGGGGTACTTGAAGGCCTGATTCCCCGATCGCTACTCTAATACACTGCACTACATACGTAGTGCAGTGTTTTAGAGCTAACAGTTATTCAATGACAGCAAGCCTATGAGGACCCGCTGGAGGCAGGTCCTCATCGGCTTCCGTACAAGGCAGACACGGAGGCCATTATTTTCCATAGCAACCCATCGATTGCTTAAAGAGGCTCTGTCACCAGATTATAAGTGCCCTATCGCCTACATAATCTGATCGGCGCTGTAATGTAGATAACAGCAGTGGTTTTTATTTTGAAAAACTATCATTTTTGAGCAAGTTCTGAGCAATTTTAGATTTCGTTTCTCAATAGACAACTGGGTGTGTTTTTACTTTTGACCAAGTGGGTGTTGTAAAGAAGTGTATGAGGCTGACCAATCAGTGACCAATCAGCCTCATGCACTTCTCATTGTTCCAGCCCAGCTTCTTTCACTGCACAATCACACTGTGCTGTGGATCAATACTCGCGAGATTACGATGTAGATGACAGGTTACAACGAGATTACGCTTCCTCTGCTGTAACTACCACAGAAATAGTAACGAAGTGCAGAGATTGTGAATAGACATCTCGTGGAATGTCTATTCACTGTCTAAACACTTCAGTATTGTTAATGTGTTTGTATAAGACAGCACATAGCGATCTAAAAAGATCCCTATGCACTGACTAAACGAATGGAGAGAAGTGTATGATGCGGATTGGTCAGCGTCATACACTCCTCTGTACAATGCCCACTTGGTCTAAAGTAAAAACACGCCCACTTGGGCATTAAGCTACTCATTAGCATAAATCTAAAAACGCTAATAAAGTGGTGAAAACAGATTGGTTTTTTAAATAAAAAGCACTGCTGTGATCTACATTACAGCGCCCATCTCCTTATGTAGGAGATAGGGCACTTATAATGAGGTGACAGATGCTCTGTCACCACATTATAAGTGCCCTATCTCCTACATCATTTTATCGGCGCTGGAATGTAGTTAACAGCAGTTTTTTTATTTTGAGAAACGATCTTTTTCAGCAAGTTATGACCTTTATTACATTTATGCAAATTAGTTTCTGAATGCCCAAGTGGGCGTTTTTTAACTTTTAACCAAGTTGGCGTATTACAAAGAAGTGTATGACGCTGACCAATCAGCATCATACGCTTCTCTCCATTACACGGAAGCTTGTTTCACTGAATAACGTGATCTCGTGTGACGTCACTTCCGCCCACAGGTCCTTCGTCTCTAGGGAGTTCTATATGCTTACCTGCACTGTGTGATGCTGCCTCCTCCGCTGCTGCTGCAGATCCGACGGCTAACTTCTCATACGCCTGGAGACGATCTATGTTCAGTCTTCAGACGTAGGGATGAAGGACCTGTGGGTGGAAGTGACGTCACAGCATGGTCTCGTGAGATCACGCTGTTCAGTGAAACAAGCTTGGGTGTAATGAAGAGAAGGGTATGATGCTGATTGGTCAGCGTCATACACTTCTTTGTAATACGCCCACTTGGTTAAAAGTTAAAAAACGCCCACTTGGGCATTAAGAAACTAATTTGCATAAATGTAATAAAGGTCATAACTTGCTGAAAGAAGATACTTTCTCAAAATAAAAAACACTGCTGTTAACTACATTCCAGCGCCGATAAAACGATGTAGGAGATAGGGCATATTTAATCTGGTGACAGAGCCTCTTTAAAGAGGCTCTGTCACCAGATTTTGCAACCCCTATCTGCTATTGCAGCAGATAGGCGCTGCAATGTAGATTACAGTAACGTTTTTATTTTTAAAAAACGAGCATTTTTGGCCAAGTTATGACCATTTTTGTAGTTATGCAAATGAGGCTTGCAAAAGTCCAAGTGGGTGTGTTTAAAAGTAAAAGTCCAAGAGGGCGTGTATTATGTGCGTACATCGGGGCGTTTTTAATACTTTTACTAGCTGGGCGCTCTGAAGAGAAGTAACATCCTCTTCTCTTCAGAACGCCCAGCTTCTGACAGTGCAGATCTGTGACGTCACTCACAGGTCCTGCATCGTGACGGGCACATCGGCACCAGAGGCTACAGTTGATTCTGCAGCAGCATCAGCGTTTGCAGGTAAGATCGACTTATTTGCCTCATTTGCATAACTACAAAAATGGTCATAACTTGGCCAAAAATGCTCGTTTTTTAAAAATAAAAACGTTACTGTAATCTACATTGCAGCGCCTATCTGCTGCAATAGCAGATAGGGGTTGCAAAATCTGGTGACAGCCTCTTTAAGTACTTTAGGAGACTTAAAATGTATTTAAAAAGAATTAGTAATATTTTGGTTTTCCTGCACGAAGCCAAGTTTGCAGAGGCTCAAAAAGGTGTTCGAATGATAAACACCCCCCTGAAAACTAGACCCCTTAAGGTATTCACTGACAGGCGTCATGAGTATTTTGACCCCGCAGTTTCTTTTTTAAAGGAACTAATGCAAAGCCGGCTAAAAAAAAAAATTACTTTTTTTCACAAATGTGTCATTTTAAAGACGGTTTTACAAAAAAAAAAAAATTAAAATATGAATAAGGAAATGCACCCCAAAATGTATTACACGGTTTCTCATGAGTTCAAAAATATCCCCATTGTGGCCCTAATGTGCTGCCTGGACACACAGCAGGGCCCAAAAATACGGAAGCACCCTGTGACTTTTAGGACACAAATTTTTCTGGACAATGTTTCAGGCCCCACTGAACATTTGGAGAGGCATTGACCTATCAGAACAATAGAAAAACCACATAAATTACCCCTTTAGAAAACTAGATACCTTAAAGGTACTCATCTTGGGGGTGTACGGAGTATTATAATAGAACGCACAGGTTTTTCAGGAATTAATGCAAAACAGGTGAAAAAACATTTACTTCATTTTTTTTTATGTGTTATTTTATAAACAGGCTTTTTTCAGGATGATTTTTTTCTTAGATAATATTAGTAAACATTTTCTTCAAGTTTTTATACATTTTCACCCAAAAATTTATTTTATCTAAATTGGCTGTATTAGAACTATGCTAAAATCATCTTTGGGGCCATGCAGATGAAAAGTGACGCTATGCTCTCAGAGGCGGCATTTGCCCAAAAATGCGTTTGACTGCCCATATGACTGTCTTGCTAACAAAGCCGTTGTCCCACATTTGTGTCATTCTGTTGCCGTTGTAAACCGCATTCTGGTCTGGTATATACGGTAATAAGTTATAATGGAAAAAATAAACTGTACTCGAATTAAGAGCAATATATCCCAAAAACATGGAGGAAAATATCAAATCAACTATGTGGCATACTCGAGTTTGTTCACAAGATGAAAAACACGTGTAGGCCTAGAATGCCAAGGTTTTTTTTTCATAGTGACTGGTCATACAACGTCTCCTTAGCCCCATCAATCCCTACATAAGCGACAAACATGCCAAGCGAAGCGGCACACCATAGAAGGCCCCTGCCCGACAACGTAGGAACCGCTATGTGCACAAAACAACTATTCACCTACTGAATATATAAGTGTCCAAAATCATCTATAGGAACAGTAAAGGATCACTAGTCCCCAAAATAATGGTAGTATTGCAAGAAGCATTGTCGGGTGTAAGGTTGGGTTCCCACAATGCAGATTTGCTGCAGCTTTTGCATGCGTTTTTTTATTACCCAAAACCGGAATTGGATCCAGGAGAGCAGACCTATAAGGCTTTTCTTTATATATTTCTTCTGTTTAGGTTCAGTTTCTGGTTTTGTCCGAAAAACCGCATGCAAAATCTGCAGCAAATCTGCACTGTGGGAACCTAGCCTTAAAGGTCCAGCAAAAACCAGAATGTAATAAATCCCATAGTGTATTAATAAGGAACAACTCCTTTATTAGTGATCCTCCAAATATAAAAAAGTACATGCTTGTATCACCATACAGTGATATGAATAAAAATAACAGTTGTATGGCAGGACATCGTCATAAGAACAGTCAAAAGATACCAAATGATCAAAAATGTGAAAAGGGGTAAAATTTCTTTCACAGTCTGAAAAAAATACCCTCTATTACCACTCCTAAAAGTATTCCTCTCCACTTTGAAAGCCCATAAAAATATAAATGGAATTCCTTAAAAGAAAATCCCCCCTTTTAGCATTCCCTAAACAAAATGAATAATCATAAACGGTGTGGTACTTTTCAAAACAGTGGTAGTTGCAGAGGCATTGTTGAGATGGACAAATGGTGAGTGCAGTAATAGCGAGTATCCCTCCTTCTACCATGTTTACTACAACCCAGGTCCTTTTTGGGAGATATCTATGGGTTCAGGTGGATGGAGTAGGGTGAACAAAGTGTCGCTCTGCAAATCTTCGCACATCCTCAGGCTCATAGGATTGTGCAGGGGCGGTGGAGTCCAATAAGAAAGGCTCAATAACCTCCTCCTGGAACTGGAGAAAGATGATCAATCCTCAGGATTTTTTTTCTATAAGTACAAACCCATCATAGGTAGCAATCTGAATTAGGTAGATTGCTACCTTTTTGTTCCAGGCCCTGGTTTTGCACCTCACCAGATACGGTTGAAGCAACTGGTTAGAGAGATCTACACCTTCCATAAATTTTTTAGAATCTGTCACCTAGATAGGTTTACACTTTTCCGCGGTGGTCCTCCTCCGTGGTGTCCGCATGCAGAGTGGACAGTATGTAGCCATCTTTCTTGTCATTCCACTTCACTGCAAGTAACTAATAACTTGCCAGTAACAATGACGGCCCCCTTTCAACACATCTGGACACCAACTTTTTGGATAATCCCAGTTTTTTTTACAGACTGTCCCTGTATATGCAGCATGGAGGGATTTAAAAAGAAGGACACTGCTATAAAAGTTATTCGCGTGGACGTGGTACCCTTGTTGCACTATTATATCCCATACAAGTATGCCAATTGTCTATGGGCAGGCTGGGAAATTAATTTAGTGGTCTATGCCTTCATAAATTAAAAAAATGCAGGTGTACCCCGTTCTCTTGAACACCGATGGTTGTCATGGCAGCCCACCCAGGGGCCTAATGCAGTCCCCCAGGTGTGCTCTCCCTCTGTTAAGCCCTGCTTCTGGCAGGGCTTAGCAGAAGCCTGTCAAAATGACAGTCTACTGCAATACATTTGTCTACCGATCGCTGGTTCAAGTCCGCTAGGGGCACTAATAAAGTGTAAAAAAAAGTTTATTAAAGTTTTTAATAGTTTTTAAATCACATACTTTTTGGAACCATCGGAGTGTGGTGGGATTTCTTTCGTTTAGGTTTTATAATCCACGGATCTGGATTACCTGCTTGCACACATTACCGTGTTTGAATCTGTCGCAGAGTGCTGCTTATCTCTATATATATATATATATATATATATATATATATATATATATATATATATATGCACACACACACACACACACACACACACTCCCTTTTTCCAATTTTCCCTCTAAAGTAATAGCCCGAACTATTAGAATATCACATTTAACTTACACGGTGAATGACGTAAAAAAAAATATAATTGAAAACACCAAAAACACAAGTTGTACCAAATGTATCAAGTTGTAACAACTGGTGATAAAAACTACAACTCGTCCCGCAAGAAATAAGCCCTCACACCGACGGAAAAATAAAAAAAAGTTATGGCTCTTGGAAGGCGGGGAGTGAAAAACAAAAAGCAAAAAAATAGTAACACCTTCAGGACTAAGTTATCTCCCTAATCGTATTGACACAGAAAAAAAGTTAACGTCGATTTTATCGCACAGTTAACGCCGTAAAAACAAAACCCACCACCTCACAAAGAATTTTCTGCAGTACATTACAGGGGACAATAAATGGTGCCATGAAGAACGACAACTGGTCTCACAAAAAAAACAAGCCCTCATACGGCTTTATCGACAGAAAAATAGGAAAAAGTATGGCTTCCGGAAGGTGGGGGGAAATTAAAAAAATAAAAATCTGATAATTGGCTGCAGCTGGAAGGGGTTAATAAGTAATTGTACATATAGCCATTCTGTTAAAAAGAATATATCATGGGAAAATGACATTATTTCACCCCTTAATGGGACGCTGTGACAAACGAAAACCCCCCTTAGCTACAATAATCAGTTACTAGCTTAAAGAGGACCTGTCACTAGGTCATATAAGTTGTACTGGTTTGATAACCTGAATAGCGCTGTCTCCCTGATTCCAGCTGTGTTTTTTTATTTTTTCGACAGGACCCCCCCCCCCCAGTTTCAGAGATATGTCCCACTGTTGTGTTGGCTCCCTATATGCTACTTTGCTATAGTTTGCCAAAAGGGCATGAACTACCCTCCAAGCTGCCTCACACTGATTGGTCAGCATCAGAGGCAGGGAAGCTAACATGTTGGCTAACTACAGTAAATTAGCATATAGGGAGCAACACAACATGTAAGTTATCTTTCTTCTCACTTGAATTACCTTCGCTCCACGCCTGCAAAAACATACCATGCGTTACATTCTGATGAGGAGGCCCCTCCATTATAAATCGCTGAGCTTAGGAGTAGTCTCTATGCAGCAGGGAAATGAAAGTGTGTAGAAAGATGAATGAAATACAGATTCTGAATCAGTGTCTTAAGATATTTACGGATTGCTGTAGTTTAGGCGGGTTTTCGGAGGTGACAGAGTCTCTAAGTGCACACCCTTTGCTTTTCTTAAATGGAGTAAAGTTATACAATTTTTCATAAGACCAATTCAATAAAATCTCGTGCAAAAAAAAAAGGAGTATATCGTACGTGCGTGAACTTATATATTTTTTAAACATGGGACTCTATGGGTGACGGATGGCATCCGTTAGCAAGCATTCATCTGCTTACCATGGGTGTCTGGGCGATGGATAATTGAAGGCTGGCATCAGTCTTAGGTATACACAATTTTTTTTTTTACATGTTTTAAAGAGGCTCTGTCACCAGATTTTGCAACCCCTATCTGCTATTGCAGCAGATAGGCGCTGCAATGTAGATTACAGTAACGTTTTTATTTTTAAAAAACGAGCATTTTTGGCCAAGTTATGACCATTTTTGTAGTTATGCAAATGAGGCTTGCAAAAGTCCAAGTGGGTGTGTTTAAAAGTAAAAGTCCAAGTGGGTGTGTATTATGTGCGTACATCGGGGCGTGTTTAATACTTTCACTAGCTGGGCGTTCTGACGAGAAGTAACATCCTCTTCTCTTAAGAACGCCCAGCTTCTGACAGTGCAGATCTGTGACGTCACTCACAGGTCCTGCATCGTGACGGCCACATCGGCACCAGAGGCTACAGTTGATTCTGCAGCAGCATCAGCGTTTGCAGGTAAGATCGACTTACCTGCAAACGCTGATGCTGCTGCAGAATCAACTGTAGCCTCTGGTGCCGATGTGGCCGTCACGATGCAGGACCTGTGAGTGACGTCACAGGTCTGCACTGTCAGAAGCTGGGCGTTCTTAAGAGAAGAGGATGTTACTTCTCTTCAGAGCGCCCAGCTAGTGAAAGTATTAAAAACGCCCCGATGTACGCACATAATACACGCCCACTTGGACTTTTACTTTTAAACACACCCACTTGGACTTTTGCAAGCCTCATTTGCATAACTACAAAAATGGTCATAACTTGGCCAAAAATGCTCGTTTTTTAAAAATAAAAACGTTACTGTAATCTACATTGCAGCGCCTATCTGCTGCAATAGCAGATAGGGGTTGCAAAATCTGGTGACAGAGCCTCTTTAACATCTTGGGCCTTCAGAACTGGGTGATCGCCGCATTACAAGCGGGTTTTGGGTCTCCGTTGTAACTATTTTAGGGTACATATAAATGATCAGGTATAATTTGGTAAAAAAGGGGATTGGATTTAAAGAAAAGTGACGTGGGTTATAAGATTTAACTTTTATTAAGTATGTGTTAGAATGTTATTGATGACTATTGTGTTTTTTCATTAAAAATTACCCCTCTTACTGTACATTATGTATTGGAACATTGTATGCATAACATGGTTTGGCATTCTTTTCTTTTTAAAGAGGCTCTGTCACCAGATTATCAAATCCCTATCTCCTATTGCATGTGATCGGCGCTGCAATGTAGATAACAGTAAAGTTTTTTGTTTTTTTTTTAAACGATCATGTTTGGCCAAGTTATGAGCAATTTTATATTTATGCAAATGAGCCTTTCTAATGGACAACTGGGCGTGTTTTCTCTTATTTCCAACTGGGCGTGTCTTGTGTTTTTACCAACTGGGTGTGTTTACTTCTTTCACTGCACAATCACACTGTGCTGTGGATCATGCTGGGCTGGAACAATGACAAGTGCAGGACACTGATTAGTCACTGATTGGTCAGCGTCATACACTCAACAACGTACAACGCCCAGTTGGTAAAAAGTAAAAACTCATTAGCATAAATCTAAACTAGCTCATAACTTGCTCAAAAATGATCGTTTTTCAAAATAAAAACCACTGCTGTTATCTACATTACAGCGCCAATCAGATTATGTAGGAGATAGAGCACTTATAATCTGGTGACAGGGCCTCTTTAAGCTCTGTGCGAATACTTTCTATATTGCTGTATTATTAATATGATGAAAATAAAAAGAACGTTAAAAAATAAAATAAAAAATAACCCTCTCATAAGAGGAAAATAAATTAAATTCAGCCAGTCACGCTCCTAAGAAGTGACTGGCTGAGTTTAATTACCCACCTCATAGAGTTAGCTGGTGTGCTTATTGGGACTGTATGCAAGCTATAAAATTATCGGAGAGAGAGCTCCTCGGAAAATATGAGAAACCTTTTTGACTGTTCAGATAATAACCAATTTTATCCCATCAGCCTAGTCATACGTAAGTAGTCTCCGAACGGTGGCTCATTGCTTTTGTAACCCCAATCCACTTTCACCTGGGGAGCACAGTAATCTGTCGCAATGTGATCCCGTTCGACGCTCCTTCTGTGTGCTACCTGGGAAACAGTGGTGGCTATTAGCTGTTGTAGCCCCCAACCACTTCCCATGGGGAGCAGAATATCCTGTTCCAGAGTCTGCGGGTATTGGCGTTGCAATTGTGCACTAGTTGGGAAATTTTCAGCTTTATCCATCATAGCTCTTCTGGCGTGGCTCTCCCTTGCTTTCAGGCAACAGTCACAGAGAGCAGTAACAGAAAGGGTGTTATCTTCTCCCTGCCTATAGATGTGACTAAATAACAAATGACATTATCATCTTGTAGTTTGTGGCTAAAGGGCCATTTACACCTGCAAATATTCTGCCGGTTCAGCGAGCGCCGATAAACGAGACATCGTTGATCGGCGCTGGTTTGCTCCTGTCCCATGGAGCTATGGATGGGGACAAGCGGTCTTTACTCCGATCGCTCGTCTCCATACATTATCATCATGTTGGCAGAGTGTCTCCCTGTTTACACAAGATGTGCTGCCGACAACGATAATATTTTACTTTTTTAAAACGATACGACCAGTAGATGGAGCGTTTGCTCGTTCATCTGCTGATCGTTCCCCTGTTTACACAGGTCAAGTATCGTCAACGAGCGTTTTATAAACGCTCATCTGCCAGATAATCGTCCAGCGTAAAACTCCCTTGTGGATGACTATTTGGCTAGTCCACAGTGGAGAAGGATTTGGGTGTATTAAGTAAGCCATGGCTTATAGAGAAGTAAGTATTATATTACCTCTTTATAAAGCACTCGTGAAACCACATCTTGAGTATAGTGTCCAGTTTATAGCACCAGATCACAAAAAAATATCAGAGGTCTGGACAGTGTTCAAAGAAGGGAAACCAAAATAGTATGAGGTATAGAAGATTTCAGTCATGAAGAAAGGTTGTCAAAACGACAATTATTTGGCGTAGAGAAGGGAATGCTAATGGGAGATATGATATCATTATATAAATATTTAATTGGCCCTATAAAAACCGATGTGATAAGTTATGCTTTTTGCAGACCCCATATAGGTCACAGGATCACTGTATGCAGCGTTCGAAAGCATTACTTTACCATCTAAACCATAAAGTTATGGAACACGCTCCCACAAAATTTGGTAATGGCTAAAAGTGTGGATAGATTTAAGAAAGTGTTAGACATCTTCGATGAGAAACACAGTATATAGGGATACTGGTATTAACCCCTTAATGACCGGGCCTGAAAAGACCAGCTCAATTTTTCTGTTTTTGCCTCTCTGCGTTTCAGCAGCCATAACTTTTTTTATTTTTTCACTGACGTGGCTGTATGAGGCCTTTTTTTATGCGAGAGAAATAGTATTTTTTTTCCCCCCCAGTTTGGGGGTAAAAAATAATTTTTTTACGGCGTGAATATAGGAAAAAGCGATTCTCGGAATAGTTTTTTTGTTTATTTTTTTTATCCCGTTCACGTTTCACGCTAAATAACCCATTAGATTAATTCTTCAGGTTATTACGGTCGTGTAGATACCTAATATGCGTAGGTTTTTTGTTTTTATTTAGTGTAGGGGCAATAAAGTGTATTTAATGCAAAATAAAGACTCTTTTTGGGACTTTTTTTATTTATTTATTTGTTTTGTTACTTTTTTTTTTTTAATCCCATATCAAGGGATAACTTTATTTGCAACTTTATTTTTTACTTGTAATGTATTAGCATACTCCTGTATGCTAATACATTACACTGTGTCACTATGACACAGGCTGCTGATTGGGCAGCACATAGTGTGCCCGAACAGCAGGCACACGGAACAGACAGCCCTGGGGTCCTTTGTAGGTCCCCAGGGCTGACTGCAGAGGGATTCCCCAGTGTTTGATCGCATCACTGGAATCCCGGTGATGCGATCAAAGAGGGGAATTCCCTTTGATCATGCCGCGGTCACGGACCGCGGTAATCAAAGGGTTAAACAGCTGGGGTCCGAATGTTTGCCGACCCCAGCTGTGTTCAGGAGGCTGCTCTAAGATCAGGAGCTGTAAGTTACAGCTCCTGCTTAGAGGACGAGCGCTCACACGAGCGCTCATCAGCCTGATCTGCAGCGACGCCAAAAGACATCTCTGTAGATTAAGCACCCGCACCGCCTGCCGTCAAAAGACAGTGGGCGGTCGGGAAGGTGTTAATGTAGAATGTTGATCCTCGGATCTGTCCGATTGCCAGAAGGGACCAGGAAGGAATTTTTTCAACTTCATACAGGCGTTTGACGCGTTTTGGGCGCATAATTATGACTCCCATTGACTATGGGAATTAGGCGTGTTTTCATCACGTTTTACGTGCCAAGAATTGACCTGCCACTTCTTTTTTTTTTTTTTTACACGTCGTATGCACTACAATGCGGTTTCCCATTGATGTCAAAGGGAAGCTTAAAGCATACGTTTTACGCTTTTTTTTCTGCGTGTAAAAACGCGTCAAATACTCGCCGTGTGAACAAGGCCTTAGGTAGTCGTCTCAAAGAGCTTTTGCGGCGTTTACTTTCTACAGACTTAAATCTCATTTGTTACAATTAGAATTAAAACCATGAGACATTACCACTTTGGACAATCCCTACTTCTTAGAGGGATCCCTTGACAATGAGCAGATCAAAGTGTTTGCTAGGGTTCCCAGCAGCTCAATCAGTCAAAATCTCTGGGGAAACCTGGCCGTAAGTGTTCAATTTTGCTGCAGCACCACCACAGGGGAAAATAAGCATTACAGTGTCAATACAAATCAATGGTTTGTTTGAGTAATGAAAGACATGTTAGGTTCCTGAACATTGGACTCCCTCTATTAGTTACAAACCATACACCCAATGTTAAATTTTACTCTACACTTAACCACCTCTTCGCTTCTTCCCATTGTAAAAAGAAACATTTTATTTATTAAGTGCCAAGATTTTTTGCAGTGCTGTACAAAAAGTTAGTGGGTACATTGACACATTCAGGTACAATATTACAATATAAACATAAGGCGAGAGAGCCCTGCTCGCTAGCTTACAATCCTCAAGGACTACCCTTCTCTTTCTTATCAGCATCTGTAGGTGGTTCACACCTTGGTCTAGGTCTGGACTTGGAGAGTTTGTCTCACAATGACAACCTGATATGCCCTAATTAAAACATACGGACGTCATAGAGGGACCCCCATCTCCTCTGTGTGCCAGAAGAGACTAGGTCCCTCGCAGTCCATCTAATAGGAATTGAAAATCCGGCATATAATGCTACATATGCCTAGACGTGGCTTCTCCCAGGGGTTAGAGAAGCCGGAGACCAGCTTCTTTTTAAAAAGGGGTTATTTTTGTTAGAGCTCCTAATCCAATGCAAATCATAAAACATATATGCCTGTTACAGAGGACATTTTTTAGATGGAAGAACAAGGACTGCAATAAGGCATAATGTGATCTATTATGCATTAAGATATTGATGAAATAAGCATCACTGCAGATGTAAAGCAACTACTGATATATAAATATTATAATAGGCTAATGTGCTGTTAAAGAGGCTCTGTCACCACATTATAAGTGCCCTATCTCCTACATAAGGAGATCGGCAATGTAATGTAGGTGACAGCAGTGCTTTTTTTTTTTTAGAAAAACAATATTTTTACCACGTTATTAGCTTTATGCTAATTACTTTTTTAATGCCCAACTGGGCGTGTTTTTACTTTAGACCAAGTGGGCGTTGTACAGAGGAGTGTATGACGCTGACCAATCAGCGTCATGCACTTCTCCCCATTCATTTACTCTGCTGTAAGTACCACAGAAACGTTAGCGAAGTGTTGGGATTGTGGATAGACATCCCGTCCTGGCTGGAAGTGATGACTATTCACTGTCTAAACACTTCAGTAACGTTAATGTGTCAGTAGAAGACAGCACATACTGATCTAGCAGGATCCCTATGCGCTGACTAAATGAATGGAGAGAAGTGTATAACACGGATTGGTCAGCGTCATACACTCCTCTGTACAACGCCCACTTGGTCTAAAGTAAAAACACGCCCAGTTGGGCATTAAGAAAGTAATTAGCATAAAGCTAAAATCGCTTATAACGTGGAAAAAACTAGATCGTTTTTCTAAATAAAAAGCACTGCTGTCACTTAGATTATAGCGCCGATCTCCTTATGTAGGAGATAGGACACTTCTAATGTGGTGACAGAGCCTCTTTAAGCAAGCACTACTCGAGATGTGTCCCAAGAGTGTTTATAAAAGGTCAGGTTAAGATGTAGCAGATATAGCGCGGATGTATGGTGCAGACTACTATTATAGTACAATACACATGAATAGGATTTTCAGTGGAATCGCTGAAGATTTTAGCTGCGGATTTCACCCTTTGCAATGCAAACTGTTAAATCCACTGCAATTTTGCATGTAATACGTTTGGATTTTGCCGCAGATTCTCTGCCCTGTGGCCTTAATAAAGTCCTGCATTTACGTTTTCAGTTAACATAGAGGGAATAAAACGATTTTAAAGTTGTTGGTTAAATCTGTTGATACGGTTTAGATCCGACATTTATTATAGATCAGGGGCCAGCAACCTTCGGCACTCCAGCTGTTTACAACTGCCATCATGCCTTGACAGCCAAAGGGTTTAGAATTCCAGCCAAAAACTTACAAGGCACACTGGGAATTAATGTTTCACAGCAGCTGGACTGCCAAAGGTAGCTAACGCCTGTTATGGATGCTTACTCTTTTCTCTCTTACAGATATGTTCAACCTTACCTTACTTGAATTTCGTTAAGAACTCCAATTTCTCAGAATACAAATTTCATACATTCTCATGCTATCCAGTAAAAAAAAAAACGTACATTGTGTGATATACATTGTTTTGATGGCCTATCCTTAAAATAGGCCATTAATATCGGATCGGTGGGGGTCAGACTCTCGGCATTCCCATCATCAAACAGGTGCCCACACAAGCGCTGTATTCCCTTCACTCCTTTCATTGCTCCATACAGTCTAACACTGACAGACTTGTAGCAGCGGCACACAATACTGTGTGGTAATGCTGTTCCGCCGCTACAAAAGCATTGGCGTTCGACAGCATGGAGCAATGAAGGGGAAGGAGCGCTCGCACAGGCACCGTGTCCCCTTCAAATCAACTGATGGGCGGGGGGTGGCAAGTCAGACACCCACCGATCAGATATTAGTGACCTACTCTGAGAATAAGCCATCATTTATTTTTGCAGAAAACCTCTTTAATGGAGGACACATCTGTAGTCCAGCCATGGCAATAACTGTGGATATGTATATTTAAAGATGCGGTGTTGTGGATACAGTCTCAACATGACAGGCTGTTATGTTATGACTGTATCCACAATGCAACATGTTTTAAAGATTTGAGAAGAAAGGAAAACTGCTTTTAGAAGAATTGGCGAGTGCTGCGACATTTATCGGTTACAAGAAATATCACAAATCATACAAGATCACCATATAACTTACGTTGCTACTGCTATATGTAATTGCTGCTGCACTTCAGATCTCACATTCCCACTTAGGTTTAATGACAGCTGGTCAGTTGTTGACTGGAGGGATTCTATGAGTTGTTGCAGTTGCGTCACCATGGGTTCTCTAATTTCTTGTTCATTAGCTTTTTTGGTCTTAAGATGTGTTTCCAATTGCTGCATATCTGAAACAAACCCATTAACAAGTAAGAACAAAAGAAAATAAACAATTTTACAAATGTATTATACAATACTGTAGAGCCCATTGGAATAATGTTGCATATGAATGGCCTACGTTTGACACCTGGGTAAAATTGGCTCGTTTTATTTAATAAAGAAAAAAAGTATATATGCCATTCATTATGTATATACATGGACATACACTTGGTCCAAAGAAAGCAATGGGATATTTTTACCCTTTAATACCGAAGTTATTTTAAACCTTAGGTGACCAAGCAAGCTATAACTTTTTTATTTTTGCGTCGACCTAGTTTTATACGAAACACCCACAGAAATTCATTGTCATACATGGACAGGGACTTCTGGAGTAAGGAACCGCTTCAGGAGAAGCCCCTGACGTCACTGTCCATACATGGACAGTGACGTCAGGGACTTCTCCTGGAGCGGAATCCCCGGGCAAAGCTTTGGACGAAGCTGTGGCTGGGAATTAAGGATTCAGCTGCCAAAAGGAGCAACAAAATACCCTCCTGCTCCTCACATGCACTTCGCACTGTGAGGAGAAGGAGAGTGAGCGAGCGGCAGAACGCACACGTCGTCACTCGGATCACATCCCAGTGACAGCCATGCTTTACACGACCCCATATACTTCTATGGGAGCCGTGCGGCCGGGGGACTGGACCAAAATAGGGCATGTCCCCTTTTTTGACGGTCCGGTTAACCACGCTGTCAAAAAAACTGCCGTGTGAATAGCCCCATTTGGGGTCTATTGTTCCTACTGTGGCCATGTGACGGCCGCTCAAACAACGGCAGCCACACGGCCAAGAATCCCTGTCGTGTGAATAGGGCCTTACTTTTTTTTTTTTCTCAAAGGGAATTGGTATCGTATGTCACATAGTCCCTAGCATCCAGACACTTAGTCTAGCTGTATAAGAATACTGCTCCAAATTCTATATGATAGCAGGGAGGCCTACGCTGAATGACAATGGGGTCTAGACTTGTATAGTATATATCTTAGAATTTCTTTGATGAATGTGAAACAGGCCGCAGAGTTGCCTGTTTAGTAGTGAGCCCTACAACAGTCTAAATGAAATAGCCCGGAAATAGAAAACACAGAAACCAGTCTTTAGTGACTTTGTAACACCGAACGAAAGCTGCAAAAAGTTTCTATATGCTACTACAGAAAAACGTATGTTATATGTGTTATCTGAAATAAGATAGATTTCATTCTAAACTTTGGAAATACTAAATGATTTGCTATTAATATCTGGGCAATACCAAATACTAGAAAGCGTGCATATCAACAAATCAAGAACTTACACTCTTGGGTGCCTTGCTTGAAGCTGCTGTTTATTTGCTGAAACATAGACTGACAACCCTTCTCAAAAGCTGGAAGCACAGTGTTCTGGAAGGCTTCTCTATAGGCTGTATGAATTGGTACATGAAGCGCATCAGCAACTGCTCGACCAACAGCATCTGTAAGGTTCTGAAAAGAAAAAAAAAAAAAAAAAAAAAAAAAACTTACATAAAAACTTAGATTCATCTTAATAATCAAAATATCCAGTTAAAACATAAAAATTGTTCACACAGTTAACACAATTACAATCCTTTACAATCAGGACTGGATTATAGAGCGAGCAAAAGGGCTAAATGCCCAATGGCCTTCACCGCTCTGTTTCCTCCAGTGCTGCTTCTAAAGTGAATATAAATACTGCGCACACTGTTGATGCTAAATTTATAGATTAATTAAAACACACAATGTTTCTGCTGGCAGGTCAGAGTAGTGATCGTTAAACGTTTTTGGTCGAGAGAGACCTTCATCAGACCGTCTATTTAACAGTAATAATAAAGTAAATATTTAAAATAAAGTAATCAGAAAAAAACGTAAAAATTTCAGCAGATTCATTCAAGGAAGCTATGCAGGGTCAGTGCCAGAAGAGGCGGCTCTGACCACTGTACAGTGGCCGTGTTGGGTTACTGCAGCACGGTCGCGACACAGTGTACGAAGCCATCTGCTTCCGTCACGAACCCTGCATACATTCAGACGCCCGGAGGCAGATGATCAGTGCGGGATCCGGGTGGCGGACCCCCACCGATCATATACCGATTACCTATTCTATGGACAGGTCATCAGTATAAAACGCAGTCCCGAACCTGGTCAACCCCTTTAATAATGAAGTGATTTCTTCAGTTTTTTGAGATTTTTTGAGTTTTTTGAGATTTCTCCGTAAACATAGCCTTGTTGGGGCTTATTTGCCAAACAACGTGTATATTTTAAGGGCACCATTATGGGGTACATAAAGTTTCCTCATTAAATTTAACTTTTTTCGGGGGTAATAGAAAAAGAACTGAAATTTTGACTTTTTTGCATCTTGAATTTACTTGCGTTAATCGTGTGGTATAGAGAACATAAGAAAGTCTTTCTGTAGGTTGTTACGATTACGGTGATACTAAATTTATATAGATTTTTTAGGTTTTACTACTTTTACACAAAAGAGATTAAACTGGCTTATGAATGTAGAAAGAGGTATTTTTCTCAAGCTATATCAAAGTTTCTTATATTTGCTTGTACTATTGATTTTTGTAGTTCCTTGAAAAGTTAGTGACTATTTAACCCCTTAAGGACACGGCCAATTTTGGTCTTGAGGACAGAACAATTTTTTTTATATTTCCCTCTTTGCATCCCAACGCTCATAACTTTTTTATTTTTTGTACGACGTAGTTGTATGAGGAAACTTTGTTTTTTGCGGGACGAGTTGTACTTTATGTACGTACCATTTTTGGTACAAATACATAATCGTTTAATTTATATAAATTTTTATTTGGACGAAAATGCAGAAAAAAAAAGCAGTTCTGCAGCAGTTTTATTATTATTTATTTTTTTACACCATACACTGATCATAAATAATGTTATACATTTGTTGTACAGGTTGTTACGGTCGTGGCGATACCAAATATGTCTATTATTTCATGTTTTGGGACTTATATTTTAAAAAATGTATTATAAAAAAATGTGTGTATTTTTTTTTACTTTTTATTTATCATTATATTTACATTACAAGGGATTTTTCATTTAGATTTTTTAACTGTAATGTACTGGGATAGATCTATATGCTAGTACATGAGCCTGCGTTCTGATTGTACACAGGCAGTTGTTAGGACATACCTCAGTATGCCCTAACAGCAGGAAATATGATCAGACAGCCCTGGGGTCTTTCAATGGACCCTGGGCTGTTTGGCCATACAAGTTATGGGCTTTGATTGAGTCACAGTTATTTTCCCCCCTCCTTGAACGCCGCGATCAGCTTTCATCACGGCATTCAAAGGGTTAACGGCTGAGAGAGGATGTTTCTCTTCTCTCCACTGTCAGAGCGGGGCCGTGGCTGTATTACAGCCGTTGCCCCGCTCTCGATCGCGCGCACAGACGGCTGTCACACAGGACGAGAACGCTCGTCCTTATGCGCAAAGTACCCGCCGCTCAGGACGAACATTCTCGTCCTGTGTCGGCAACAGGTTAAGTTGTTGTTTTTTTTAAAAAAAGAACCCTATATAGTTTTATGGATTTAAAGTATTCACTATTATAGTCTATATAGTCGACAATTCTTTTTTTAAAATTTACCTCAAGAGGTGTCCTATCTTAACATAGTTAATACGGTTGAAAAAAAAAGACATAGGTCGATCAAGTCCAACCTATAATCCTACCTTGTTAATCCAGAGGAAGGAAAAATCCCCATGAGGTTGATGCCAATTTCCTCATTATAGGAAAAATTCCTCCCCGACACCAAATATGGAAATGAGAATAAGGCCCCATGCACATGAACGTAAAAACGCCCGTAATCACGGGCCCATAGATTTCTATTGCCCACGGGTACCTCCCCGTATGCTTACGGGAAGGTGCCCGGGCCGTTGAAAAATATAGAACATGTCCTATTTTAGGCCGTAATTACGGCACGGGCAGGCCCATAGAAGTCTATGGGGCTCCCGTAATTACGGGTGACTACGTGTGTGCACCCGTAATTACGGGAGCGTTGCTAGGCGACGTCAGGGGATAGTCACTGTCCAGGGTGCTGAAAGAGTTAAACGATCGGCAGTAACTCTTTCAGCACCCTGGACAGTGGCTACCGATCACAATATAGATAAAGCTGTAAAAAAAAAAAAAAAAGGACGTTCATACTTACCCAGAACTCCCTGCTTCTTCCTCCAGTCCGGCCTCCTGGGATGACGTTACATCCCATGTGACTGCTGCAGCCAATTACAGGCTGTAGCGGTCACATGGACTGCCGCGTCATCCAGGGAGGTTGGGCTGGATGTCGAAAGAGGGACGTGTCACCAAGACAACGGCCGGGTAAGTATGAATTTCTTTTACTTTTAGTACGGAAAGGGCTGTCCCTTCTCTCTATCCTGCACTGATAGGGAGAAGGTCTGCCGATTATTGCAGTGCAATTTTGCATCAAAAAAGTGCCCGTAAATACGGGTGGAATACTGGTGACACCGGACCCGTATTTACGGGCACGGGTCCGTAAATACTGGTGCAATACGGGTCGAATACGTGTGACCAAGGACCCGTATTTACGCGAGGACAAAAATAAGTTTGTGTGCATGAGGCCTAAATCCCTAGATCAACATTCCATCTCTAGAATCTAGTACTCATAACTTGTAATATTATATTTTTCAGGAAAGGCATCAAGGTCCTTCTTGAACTTGCTCAATGAATCAACCACAACATCTTGTGGCAGAGATATCCATAGTCTCACTGCTCTCACTGTAAAGAATCCCCCATCTGTGACTGTGTTAAACCTTTTCTCCTCTAGACGTAGAGGATGCCCCCTTGTCCTGGTTACTGGCCTAGGTGTAAAAAAATTACAAAGATCTCTGTATTGTCCAGTTATATATTTGTACGTTGTAATTAGATTGCCCCTAAGCCGTCTTTTTTCTAAACTGAATAGCCCCAAGTTTTGTAAAACCTTCTTGGTACAGCAATCCACCCATTCCCTAATTTACCTTGGTCACGCTTCTGTGCACCCGTTCTAGTCCAGCCATGTCCTGCTTACCCACAGTTACCCCAAAAATGTAAACAATATTCCATATGTGGTGTGACTAATGTTTTTTTTTTTTAGAGGCATTACTATGTCCTTGTCATGAGCATCTATGCCTCTCTTGATTCATCCCACGATTTTACTGGCCTTGGCAGCAGCTGCCTGGCACTAGTTGCTAGACGTAAATGTACTATCCACAAATATCCCAAAATCTTTTGCCGTAGCAGTTTTACCATTTAGTGCATAACTGTGGAAATGGTTTCCTCTGCCCAAGAGAATAACTTTACATTTATCCACCTTAAACTTAATTTGCCATTTCTCCACACACGCCTCTATCTTCCCCAAATCCCCCTGTAGTATTACATTATCCTTCTCTGTGTTGATTACTTTACAGAGCACCTGCAAAATTTTGCATGAACACTTGTACTTTTTAATGGCAGCACTGAGGTACATATAGTTTATAGATGAGCTTTTATAAAAAAAAAAAAAAATTGGGGGGGGGGGGGGAGAATGAGTAAAAACCCCAACAATTATAATATTTTTTTGTGTTTCAAATGAACGCTGTTCACCGTATAGCGTAAATAACATGTTACCTTTATATTATGAGTCAATACGAAGAAAAAATTTTATATAGGATTTTTTTGTTTTACTACTTTTGCACACTGAAAACGCTTTCTAAAAAAAAGACATATGCCATATACAGTGAAGGAAATAAGTATTTGATCCCTTGCTGATTTTATAAGTTTGACCACTGTCAAAGACATGAACAGTCTAGAATTTTTAGGCTAGGTTAATTTTACCAGTGAGAGCTAGATTATATATAAAAAAAAGAAAAAGAAAGTCACATTGTCAAAATTATATATATTTATTTGCATTGTGCACAGAGAAATAAGTATTTGATCCCTTTGGCAAACAAGACTTAATACTTGGTGGCAAAACCCTTGTTGGCAAGCACAGCAGTCAGACGTTTTGTGTAGTTGATGATGAGGTTTGCACACATGTTAGATGGAATTTTGGCCCACTCCTCTTTGCAGATCATCTGTAAATCATTACGATTTCGAGGCTGTCGCTTGGCAACTCGGATCTTCATCTCCCTCCATAAGTTTTCGATCGGATTAAGGTCTGGAGACTGGCTAGGCCACTCCATGACCTTAATGTGCTTCTTTTTGAGCCACTCCTTTGTTGCCTTGGCTGTATGTTTTGGGTCATTGTCGTGCTGGAAGACCCAGCCACGAGCAATTTTTAATGTCCTGGTGGAGGGAAGGAGGTTGTCACTCAGGATTTGACGGTACATGGCTCCATCCATTCTCCCATTGATGCGGTGAAGTAGTCCTGTGCCCTTAGCAGAGAAACACCCCCAAAACATAATGTTTCCACCTCCATGCTTGACAGTGGGGACGGTGGTCTTTGGGTCATAGGCAGCATTTCTCTTCCTCCAAACACGGCGAGTAGAGTTAATGCCAAAGAGCTCAATTTTAGTCTCATCTGACCACAGCACCTTCTCCCAATCACTCTCAGAATCATCCAGATGTTCATTTGCAAACTTCAGATGGGCCTGTACATGTGCCTTCTTGAGCAGGGAGACCTTGCGGGCACTGCAGGATTTGAATCCATTACGGCGTAATGTGTTACCAATGGTTTTCTTGGTGACTGTGGTCCCAGCTGCCTTGAGATCATTAACAAGTCCCCCCCGTGTAGTTTTCGGCTGAGCTCTCACCTTCCTCAGGATCAAGGATACTCCACGAGGTGAGATTTTGCATGGAGCCCCAGATCGATGTCGATTGACAGTCATTTTGTATGTCTTCCATTTTCTTACTATTGCAACAACAGTTGTCTCCTTCTCACCCAGCGTCTTACTTATGGTTTTGTAGCCCATTCCAGCCTTGTGCAGGTCTATGATCTCGTCCCTGACATCCTTAGAAAGCTCTTTGGTCTTGCCCATGTTGTAGAGGTTAGAGTCAGACTGATTAATTGAGTCTGTGGACAGGAGTCTTTTATACAGGTGACCATTTAAGACAGCTGTCTTTAATGCAGGCACCAAGTTGATTTGGAGCATGTAACTGGTCTGGAGGAGGCTGAACTCTTAATGGTTGGTAGGGGATCAAATACTTATTTCTCTGTGCACCATGCAAATAAATATATATAATTTTGACTAAGTGATTTTCTTTTTTTTTTTTTTTTTTTTATATAATCTATCTCTCACTAGTAAAATTAACCTAGCCTAAAAATTCTAGACTGTTCATGTCTTTTACAGTGGGCAAACTTACAAAATCAGCAAGGGATCAAATACTTATTTCCTTCACTGTATCTATGTAGCCATATGAGGACCTGTTTTTTGAAGTATGAGGTGTAGTTTTCATTGGTACCATTGAATACATTGGACTTTTTGATTAACTTTTATTTAAAAAAAATTTGGGAAAAGGGAATGAAAAAACCCCCCAGCAATTCTCTTTTTTTCCCCTATTTTTTTTTTTTACAGCATTCAGCTTGGAATTTTTTTTTTTCAACATTGATTTTTATTGGTTTTAAACACAGAAAAACATTGTTGTACATATGCATACAAACTGTACCATCAAGAAGATGATCAAAGAACAAAATAATACCATCCAGTACAACTGAGGTAGGCAAACTGAAAACATCATCTTGGAAGGGAAGATGGGAAGGGAAGGGATAGGGAAACAAGGAAAGTTTTCGTAAAACATTCTTATATCCTTTATTGTGCTCCACCAATATTAACCACCTCACCAATTATAGTCACTGTAGTCAGTGTGGAAGCCCCCATTTATCTTCATCTGCCTCAACCTGGAAACATGTCAGTCCACCTTTGCCACTGAGCTTTAAACCTAATCATTCTGTTCTGACGGAGTGCAAATAATCTTTCATATACACAATGGGATGAGACCTTTTCTATAATCTCCCTCAAGGACGGGACCGAAACTGACTTCCAGTTTTTGGCCACCAATAATTTAACTGATAGACATATATGGCAAACCATGGCTCTATCTTCCGGTGAAATTATGCCCATATTTAGGGACAGAAGGGCTAGATCTGCGCTTGGTGTCAGCTGAACCCCCAACAATCTAGAAGCAAGATTGAACACTAAAACCCACACTGGAGCGATAATGGAGCATTCCCAAAATATGTGGTATAGGGTCCCCACCCCTCCACACCCCCTCCAGCAACCAGAGCCAGCCCCGGGAAATATCTTGGATATTTGAAGGGGAGTATAATACCATCGCAACACCAGTTTGTGATAGACTTCCAGGAGGTTTGAGTTCTCAGCTTGGAATTTAAATGTATAAACTTTATTTGGGTTGTTACGATCACGGCGCTGCCATACACGTGTAAGTTGTTTTTTTGACATTTTTTAGTCCCACTAGGGGACTTAACTAGGTGATCTTTTGATCACTTATATAATACTTTGGTATACTTAATATACCAAAGCATTATTGTCTATCAGTGTAAAACTGACAGGCAATCTATTAGGCCATGCCTTTAGCGCAGCTTAATAGGCATATATAGCTATGACAGGCCTTGGGCCTTTTACTAGGCCTTCTGCTGCTCTGGCAACCCATCAACCGCTCGCAATTGCATTCACGATCCATCGATAGGTGACAGAGGGAGCCCCCTCCCTTTGTGAACTACTTCAATACTGTGGTCGCTATTGACCACGGCATCTAAGGGATTGAACTGCTGCAATCGGAGTGAACTCCGATCACAGCCGCTAGAGCAGGAGCCCAGTTGTCATGAGACAGCCGAGCACCTTTATTCCAACGTGCCGTAAAAAGGCTTATTCATCGGTATAAGGCCCCGTTTTGACCGCATTGAAAAGGCGTATTTGTAAACCCAAAATTGTCTTTAGTGTAATTTACAGTAGGAAAACAGATCTTAAAAGGAAGTAGCCAAAAGGTAGCGGTAGGACTGAACAGTAGGAAAACAGGACCTGTGTGAACTTGTTTGATATGCGTTAGAAAAAGGTTTTCCCCTTTGTAATTCACACTATGAAAAATCTGACATGCTCTCATACGTTGAAAAAGCACCTTTTCCCCAATTTTTTGTTCATTCTTCTTTTTTTTTTACTTGTGTGTGGGGAAAAAAAAAAGAAAGCAAAAACTCCCCTTTTGAACTCCAATTGCAACATGCATGACAGAGGTACAACACAAGTGCAGCTACATTAAAAACACTAAATCAGGGAATTGCAATATTTTTCTACTGGGGCCTCACCAGCCGTACCATGGTGATTTCAGGGTCTCACAACCTAGGTACAACATTTTACTTAACCCTTTCAGGACTGAGCCTGTTTTGGCCTTGTGGACGCAGCCAATTTTTTCAAATCTGACATGTCACTATATGTGGTAATAACTTGGGAATGCTTTTACCTATCCAAGCGATTTTGAGGCTTTTTTTTCGTGACATACTGTACTTTATGTTAGTGGAAAAATTTGATCAATAAGTTCAGTATTTGTTTGTGAAAAACGCCAAATTTTAGAGAAAATTAGCAAAAATTAGCATTTTCAAAATGTAAATGTATCTGCTTGTAAAACAGATAGCAATACCACAGAAAATAGTTACGAATTAACATTTCCCATAGGTCTACTTTATGTTGGCATCGTTTTTTGAACATCCTTTTTTTTTCTAGGACGTTACAAGGCTTAGGACTTTAGCAGCAATTTCTCACATTTAAGAAAATTTCCAAAACCTATTTTTACAGGTACCAGTTCAGTTTAGAAGTGGCTTTGAGAGCCTTATATATTAGAAACGGTCACCCAATTTTAAAAACTGCACCCCTCAAAGTTTTCAAAACAGCATTTAGAAAGTTGCTTAACCATTTAGGTGTTGCACAGGAATTAAAGCAAAGTAGAGGGGAAATGTACAAATGTCTTTTTTTTTTGTCAGAATATCAATTTTTTTGGAACTTTTCTTAACTTCTTTTTTTTTTTTAGTCCCACTATTGACTTGAAGATACAATTGTTGGATCGTTGTTATAATACCCTTAAATACTTATGTATTGCAGGGTATTATACCTGTCAGTTTCACACTGGACCTAGTCGCCTTCCATAGATGGCAGACCGGAAGCCTTTGTTAGGCTTCCGGTTGCCATAGCAACAATAGGCCCCCGCAATCGTGTAGCAGGCTGCTGATATTGTTGTAACAACTTAAATGCGGCAGTCGCTATTGACTGCCGCATTTTGGTTCAGATCCCCGCTATGATCCAACCCAATGTTTTCCCCCAGTACGAAGGCTGCTAGTAGCAGCCTGTACTGGGAGATGCTGGGCTTCGGGGAGCGCTTGTGTGCTCGGTTAGGAGCACACGTAGATTAACGGGCTGCAGGCACAAGGACCAGTGGGGTGGTCAAGAAGGGGTTAACTATTATTTGTCTCCTTAACCAAGTGGAACATTAAAATAAGCACAAAGAGAGACAAGTTGCTACACCAGTGGAACCATAGAAAAGTCTTTGCAGCCCTGAGTATACTTACTTCTGTCAAAAGTATGAATTTCAGTTATCTGTGGAATGAGGAATGACGATAAAACTACTGACATTTTGCCTTATCTGACAAAAGCCATTGCAACACCTATGGCAAAATGCCAAATTACCTTGGATTTAACCATCTTGGCAATGCTTTCCTTTAGGGATCCCTCAATAGAAGTCAGCTTTGCTCCAATTGTGCTGCTAAGCTGCCCAGTGACTGGATCCAGACTCTTACTGATACCTTTCAAACAAATAATACATCATAAATTTACTCCAATTGCATAATTCTATATAAAAATCAATAAGCAAAACAACAATTATCCAAAATACATAGAAGGAACATCAGATTTCTGCAAGTTTTTAGAAAAGCTCATTTACATAAAAAAATAAAAAAAAAATGAAAAGAAACTGCAGGGATTTATGTGCATTCTATGGATTTAAAGAAAAAAAAAAAAAAAAAAAAAAAAAAAAAAAGAAGAATGTGCTATTCTATTCCAGATTTATTTCATATTTTGCTGTGGATTAAACCTATATTGTGGGAGGTGAAACATCAGTTGATTTATTAAGGATTTTTTCAAGGTTTTCCTATATGAGTAACAGGCAGTTACTGAGGCTAGAATACAAAGAATTGCGGCAGTCCCACGGAATAATAAAAAAATAAAATGCATAAGTTGATTCAATACCCCAAAGAAACTTGTAATATCATAGAATAGAATAAACTGCCTTTCTAGGAATCTTCTGCATGGGTATAATAAACAATGTTGATACATAATTATAATAATACTATTATTAAATAGTAGATACTATGTGAGTAAATGTCAATAATAAACACCATGAAATCACAAAATAAGTGGAAACAAAAATACCACTTAGATATACAGTGCAATACTTTTATGGTTTTTAAGGACAGTCAATCCAATAATTAAACAATACATGATCTAGAGGGCATCTGTGTTTGAATATAAAGAAAGCTAAATTGCAGCCGATAATGTGTTTCAAAAGTCACCAAGTCTGTTATAGCAATTTTTTAATTTATATCCAAGTCCAGGAAAAAAAATGAACATAGCGTCTCCTCCGAACAGTTGCTGTTGCACCATTCATTTCTGGGAAACCGAACAAGGGCTTAGAGTCAAAACTGCGTTATTAAGATAATATGGATATATACACTCCTCAACATTGAAATTGCAACAACAAGAAAGGTAAGCCGTAAGGTTATGCGAATCAAGAAAGTAGCAGGTGTCGCCGAGATCTGCAAATGATCAATTTTTCAAGCACCGAAAACCAATCTGTGCCATGTGGGAGAAGCATAATAGCCAGATTGAAAGCAAAGGTTTTTTTATGGACACAAAAACCTCAAAAAATCAGATCAAGTGGTGTGGGATGATTGTGCGATGCCTCTTGTTCGTCGACGTGACAGTTATCACCACTTGTCGCAAACTGAGAGGGATAGAATCGCAGATCACTACGCACCTAGGCTGAGATGTCAGCACTGTTCAACTTTGCCTTTCCCGGGGGTTGGGAGAACAACAAATGGGAATGTCCGCAAGAGCTGCGCGGAGGCGAATCTCTGGAGGAAGGGATCTTCTGATTGGAAGAATGGCGCATAGTGTTCGATTCTGTGCTGCAAGTAAAAATGGACGTCACATGCCAAGCCCAGGGCAGCAACCAGTGTCGCACAAACCATCAGTAGGAGTTTGCACGACAGTGGGCTACGAGCCAGACGTTCATCTACAGTTGTTCCATTGACCACACACGCCACCGCTCTCAAAGGCTATCATGCCACACAACAGAAAATTTGCTCCACAAACTGCCTCTGTGTCTTCCAACCAGGAGATTGGTAGAAACCCCTTTAAAAAGGTAATGCGTTGTCAGAACACTACATTATTTAATACTGCATTTGATGTTACACAATCTGGAGAGAGAGATTTTTATTTTTTTCTTCTTCGTAGGGAACTATCCAAAAGGATATTTCCTGTTCTCTGCAGCTCATTAGTCAGCTTTGCTGTTCTATATAGCACAGGATAAGGAGAATAATCTCATTGTCATTAGAGGGTAAGCAATTTGACAGGTCTGAAGCGTAGATAAATTAGGATAGTAACACTATACACACAGATATTGCGCTCTATGCATCTCCCCTGAGCACTGCGGAAAGAGCTGTACGCTATTACTTCCTAGAGACTGTAAAATTATACTCGATTTCTGTCCACCGATTCCCATTCATTTCAGCTGCCATAAAACATGCACACACAAAGCTGTACTAACTACATAGAAATGACAGGAAGGAAGTGTGTGTTTCCAATATGACCGCCACTGGGAAGGAGTTACAAATAAAAAACTAAATCTCTACAATGTAAAAAAAATAAAAAAAAAATAAAATAAAAAAGAACACACAGATTATCATTTACATACTTAATTCTAATAAATCAAAACAAAATTAAATATATGATACAGTCCCCTTAGGGAAGCAGCTATTTTAGGCTTTAAAGGTAATTTCTTACCATTTTTTCAACGGTAATGCTTCCGTTTTCTTCTGTAGTCGACTACGCTATAGTTTCTGCGAAAAAAACCCTGAAAACTTACAGAACGGAAACCATTTGCAACGGAAGCATTACCATTGTAATTAATGGTAATGCAAATGGAAGCTATGGTTTGTTTGCCTTTTCCGTTTATAGGTTCCTCCGACGGAAAGGCCTAACGAAACCAATGAACGGAAGAGCGACGCTGACGTGAGCAGGCCCTTAGTCTTGCAAACGTCGCCTGTCCTGTATTGCTCATTTATTATGGAATAAAGTCTGGTTATTTGTCATTTTCCTGCATGACCTTTTTTAGTTTGGCCTACTACAGGTATATAAACAATGCGCATGCGTTGCTTACAGTAAGCTGGAATGTGTATGTAATTTTATGCGCATGTACACGTTGCGACAAGACTAGAGGATAAGTGATTTAGGGTGTGTCTATTTTGCCCATTGTTTTCTTATACATTTTAAGATGCAGTCACGAAGTTTTTGTAGCAAGAAAACTGCGTTTCTCTGCTAAAAGGGAATCTGTAACCGCTGAAGTCCCCTGTAGACAAAAGTAATCCGTAAATAGCTTAAAAGATGCAGATTCCGAATCTGCAATTTATCTTTCTACTAACTAGAAATCGCACTCTAAGTCCACAACGGGATAATTAATAGGAGCACAAAGATGGCAGACCTTGGGGCCTTCATTAGGCCCCCAGGCTAGCTGCCATGACAACCATCTTCACCCCGTGATCGCGTCACGGGCGGGGCTGATGGACTGTCGGAGGAGGTTGCCCTCCTCTTTCTAACGGCTTAGATGCAGCAATTGCTAAGGACCATGGCATCTCAGTGGTTAAACGGGCGGAATCAAAGTGAACTTTGATTCCGTCTACTGCAGTGAGGTGTCGGCTGTATTATACATTGTATTATGCTCGGCCTTTGAGCCTGCTCCATACTTCCCCTTGCCGGCTGCCACGTACATGTACGTAGCATGTCGTTAAGGGGTTCATGTATACCTGCAAAGCGGAGGTGAACTTTAAAAGGGCAGAGAGTTCACAAGCTGAAGGCTCTCTGCTCCAGGGACAAAGATGCTGGGAGTAAAGCAACGGTCCGGTTTTTGTTTGAGATGCTGCGCAGTGGGCACAGCCTTTTTCAGTTCATATTTTTAGGTGTAGTTAGTAGCCAGACGGCCTAAGATTGTCTTTCATACGGTTTGTTGTTTTCTGTAGCTGCGTGAGAAACAGATTGCTCCACATTTAACTGGTTTGTACGGTGTTCTTGGTGCCTTAAGTGCCAGTCTAAAAAGGAGACAGCGATTCTGTGGGTTAATCCTGTGGGTTTTCAATGTGACCCCACGACTTTGAAAAAGTGATAAGTCATGTTTTAGTATTTTTCAGGCATACGTCAAGCCAAAATATGTACTGTGTATGGTGTAAAACGGGTTTTCATTATGGCATGATGCTGAAAAATCGTTTTTATGGACAATCAATCAGACATACAATCAACTGACCACGTTACAGATAATTTGTATATAAACAGGGCAATATATACTATATACTTCATTTTTTTTTTTTTTTACGATTTATTAAATCTTCTTTAAGATGGAATAAAGTTAAAAAAAGAGAAAAGCACAAACTATTTTACTTACACTGAGGAATCGACTTCTTAAACTCTTCTCGAATTGTTTTATCGAGTCTATTGCAGAGTGAACCAGAAAGAGAATGAGAAAGCTGCTGTGAAAGGTACTCTTGTAGTTGCCCATTTCTCTGTTGTCCATCACTAAGGATTCTATCTAATCTCCTCTCTGTAGAACATGCAGTTAAGGTTTTTACTTCAAAAGCTTACAATGGCCATACACATTAGATGTATGTCAGCCAAACCCTCCGAAATCAGTCGTTGGGGGCGAGAGAAATGTCAGGCATATTGAATTTCAACCTGCCCAATCCATTGGTTGTTTATTAGACGAGTTCGGCAGCGGCTTTCTCTCTGAGAACGCATGCACGATCGTTCAGCCGACAGCGATCTAAAATGTATGGCCAACCTTAGACTACATATCAGACTACAAATGTTTGGGAAAAACACTTTAACAATTTAAATTTCCAGAAACCTTATACATCATTACAGTTCTAAATGTTAAATAGAGCAATAGCTACAACAATGGGGAAAAAGTAGGAGTAGTTGCTCAAAGCAGTTTCAATAAACTTCATTGTACAATATTGGTGGAGTTAACCTTTTAAAGGCTATGTAAACCTTTGATGGGCATTTTTTAAAAATAAAAAATAAACAGGTCAGTGTGTATGGTGTAACTTTTTGATTAGTCTTTATTAAAACTTTGTTTTACTTTTTTAGAGATACAGCTGCTCTGCATCCTGTATACAGAGCAGCTGTATGTAGCGCTAAATCCTGTTCATAACTTAGATGTTATAGATTACAGGTGGATCCTGTGTCAGAGCCATGCAGGACCCGCTGACACTGAACACGTCAGGTCCGCAGCTCTAATGGATTCATGTCATAACTAAAGATACAGCTGCTCTGTATAGAGAATACAGAGCAGCTGTATCTCATTAAAAGTCCAACAATTTTTTAATAAAGGCAAAGTTACACCAGATCATTTGTGGAAACCCACACCCCAGACTCTAAAACTGCTTATATGGAGGCCAAATCTTTACTAGAGCCTTATGTACAAGGACAGGTCCGATGTGGCATTGATGTGATTCGCAATAAATATTTTAGATGGGGCAATCGTATTGGTTCACTACTAGCAAAAGTACACAGACCTAAACGTTCAAACCATACTATTGTAACATTGGTGGATCTTCGCTCTCGATCTGATATCTTGGACCTTATCCGACGTGAATTCATAGACTATTTCAAAAATTAGACAACATCCTAGGATTCAGAAGAGACCAGATCATTTTTATCTAACCTAAACTATCAGAAGATTGTAGAGTTATTAGATCATGATATCATAGAAGGGGACGTCACCTCTGCCATTTCTAGTTTACCCAACAATAAAACTCCAGGTCCAGACTGTTTTTCTGCAGAATATTACAGACTTTTATTGCCCGATATTGTTCCTACATTGACAAGGACTCTATAGGCATATATATAAGGGAGAGATTAGTCTCCCTAACTTTCATGAGTCTAGGCCTATACTCTTTCTTAAGCCCGACCGGGACCCAACCTCCCTCTCCTCTTACCACCCCATTTCCCTTTTAAATCAAGATTATAAATTACTGGCAAAAATTTTAGCCAATTGTCTTCAGACTATGCTTGGACTGATTACTACCCTGGCTCAAATGGGTTTCCTAAAAAAAAATAGACACTCTACTAAGAGAATCCGCCCTGTTCACACAGAGTTTTTTTACATGTTTGATGCGGAAACCGCGTCAGAAAATGCACCGAAAATGCCTCCCATTGATTTCAATGGGAGGTGGAGGCGTTTTTTTCCTGCGAGCGGAAAAAAACGCTCGCGGGAAAAGGAAGCGACATGCCCAATGGGCGTGAGCGAAAAACACGACAAACGGCAAAATCTGCCTCAAAATTCCAAACTGAATTTTGACGCAGAATTTTCTGCCTGCAAAAAACTGTGTGAACAGGGCCTAAAACTCATTGATTGTTTTAGCTCAACAACTTGGTATCTAGAATGTCAATTGACAGGTGACACACCGATTACATATAATCCTCCTTTACTAAATACTCTACAATGAACAAACGACGATACACATGTCCTCCTTATAATTCCCTCCCTCACCCCTCCCCCCACCTTGTTCCCCTATTCCAAGGCTCTTTTTTTTAAATTTTATCTATCATTGATTTAGTGCCCCATGATTACGCAAATCTTGATAATTGCTTAGTTGGGCAAAATCTCCTGTATGTTCCAGCTTAGCCCCTTCACTGATACTGAAACGTATATATATTCTCTTTTACGCTTTAACACCAAAACGTTATGAGAGGTATTACGAAACATTGACTTCTTTGTTCTTGATGTTATAAAATTGGAAACAACATAATAAAAACATGTTTGTTTTATACAAAAAAACACCCATCAAAGGTTTACGTAGCCTTTAAACATTTTCTAAACTAAATTGTAGGGTACCAAAGCTATTTTAAGGTTTGCCAATGTGTGTAACATATTTAACTATGTAAATAAAGGATACGTTCTTGTTGCTGTTGAGTATCACTCACACGTTCCACATGGGCCATGATAGAACTTTGAGCTGCATCCAAATGATCAGTGAGTCTCTGCATAAGCTCTATCTGATTTTCACGAAGTTCTGAAAGTTCTCTTTGCTGAATGTACAGAAGAGACATCAGTTCACCATGTTCAAAGTTTGTCTGAAAAGTAGAACAAAAAATTGCAATAAAATGTCGAATTTTTATATTGCCAGTAACGTGGCTTCCGATATATTCAACAATTGTTATTTCCTTTTGGTTTCAGATACTTACTTGGGCTTCAGGTATTTTTGGCGACAATGGTAGGTCTCTGTATATAAAAAAATAAAAATAAAAAGTATTTTACCTCTTAAGAACACAGCTTAATTTTTCACATTTGAAGTCACTTGTTGTGTTAACACTGGAATGATTTTACATATCAAAAAGATTGTTTTCTTGTGACATTGTTCTGTATGGAAGTGGTAATTTTTGGTCGATACATTCAGTATTTAATTTGTCAAAAACACCAAAAACATTTTTAGAAAATTAGCTTATTTTTAAAAATGTAAATGTATGTGCTTGTAAGATAGTAATACCACACAAAATAGTTAATAGTTCACATATCCCATGTGTCTACTTTATGTTGGTATCATTTTTTGATCATTTTATTTTTCTAGGATGTTAAAGGGGTTTTCCACCTTCTGACAACTGATGACCTATCCACCGGATGAGTCATCAGTAGATCGGTGCGGGTCGAAAAACCCAGACCCAGCACCTATAAGCCGCTCTGGTGGCCTGCGGGCACCGTATGTTATGGCACATAATGCTATGTATGGAGACCGGAAGCAGTTGGCTCCGTACATAGCATAGTGGCCATGCTGCTGAACTGCAGGTCCACTCCTATTCACTTGAACAGGAGCAGAGCTGTAGTACTATAGCTCGGCCGGTATTCTGTGGCCGGAGACAACTGCTTCCAGCATGTACGTCAGGTTCACGGAGGCAGCGGACCAGCTGATATGTGCGGGGCCCAGGTGGCGGACCCCCACAGACCTATCCGGTGAAGAGATCATCAGTTGCCAGAAGGTGGAAAACCCCTTTAACTTTAGCAGCAATTTCTCACATTTTTAAGGAAATTTTCCAAAACCTATGTTTTAGGGACCAGTTCAGTTCTAAAGTGGCTTTAAAAGGGATCTATACATTAGAAACCCCCAATAAATCACCACATTTTAAAAATAGTAACCCTCAAAGTATTCAAGACAGTATTTAGAAAGTTTAACCTTTTATGCGTTTCACAGGAATTAAAGCAAAGTGGAGGTAAAATTTATAAACTTAATTTTATTTATTTTTTTAATCATTAATTTTTGTGTCACAATGTTCTAAGAGCCATAGCTTTTTTATTTTAGGTTGACAAAGCCCTTCATTGGAAAACAGCTCCTGATTTTCAGAAGTTTTTTTAAGCCACTCGCGATTTTCGCGGCGTTTTTTACCGCCGTTTTTGGAGCGGTTTTATATAGAGTCAATGAAAAACAGCTCCAAAAACGTCCCAAGAAGTGTCCTGCACTTTTTCGTGGCCGTTTTTTACGCTGCTTTTTTTCAAAACGGCCACATAAAACAAAACGGCCCATCGGAACAGAACGCAGTTCTCCCATTGAAATCAACGGGCAGATGTTTGGAGGCGTTCTGCTTCCGATTTTCCGGCCGAAAACACTGTGTGAACATACCCTTAGGACTTGTTTTTTGCTGGATGGGCTGTAGTTTCTATTGGTACCATTTTCCGTTTTGAATTTTGAGGCAGATTTTGATTTGTCTGCACGCCGTTTACCGCGTTTTTCGCCCGCGGCCATTGAGTGTCGATGGGCAAAGACGCAGTGAAATATGCTTTCTCTACCTCCCATTGATGTCAATGACTGGTCAGACACGTAAATGCCTGAAGATAGGGCAGGTCGCTTCTTTTTCCCGTGAGACAGTTTTTCCACTAGCGGGAAAAAACCGCCTCCGCCTCCCATTGAAATCAATTAGAGGATTTTCGGCCATATTTGGGCACGTTTTCCGCGTCAAAAATCTCTGTGTGAATTGACCCTAACAGCCCAAAACAGTGGCTGTTAAAAATAAAAAGAAGGTTTAATGAGGAGACATGTACATAAATGTATATGGAAAGTAACCCTCACCCCTAGACATGGTGTTGGCGTGGTAGGCAAATTAGAAACAGTTGCCTAGTAAAAGACATAAATTGAACACACAAGTTTGTGTATGGCATGGTGGCCTTTTTGGATCCAGCTTTCTGCCTTGTAATGGTTGGCCATATTTTTGGGATCCCTCTATTCCCTCCATTTTTAACGGTCTATTTGTACTTGCCTATATCTTTTATATAACAATAAATTATTATATTTAGTAAAGATTATTTTGGGCATTCTTTTCTTCTAGCTTTTGTTCTGGTTTTGCCATCTCAATTAAGGTGTTCCTGTTTTAATAGAAGAGGACATCTTTGTAGGTGTTCTTAGCTCCCTGTAGTCTAACCTAAACATCTACACATTATCTGAAAAAGATAATGTTAGCCTAATATTTTTTACACTACTTGTTTTTCAGACAGACCTCTAGAAGGCTTTTTCGTCACATACCGGCACGATACGCGTGTACTTGACGCAAAAACCTTCTAGAGCTCTGTTTGAAAAACAAGCTATGCAAAAATGTGCATAAGTCCCTAAGTGGGCGCCAGGGATTTAACTGGGTAAAGCAACTCCTTACACCCCCAATATCTATTCACTCCTGCCATTTTATGGCTCTAGCTCAAAACCGAATTGGGGGAATGGGAACCTAACAGACAATTCACTGATTTGAAGAGTAAAACTATTTTAATTCACATGGTTTCTCCAAATGTGTGCGGGTCCAAGCGAGTTTATTTAAATTACTCACGCGTTGGTATAGGACATCTGTATTCTTACACAAAATAAAGTTGTGTGACTCAAATCTCTGCTCGACCGCACCTGAATCACTGTCCCACATTAAGTTGCCTTGCCCGAGGATTAAGCTGTTTTGGGAGGCAGTCAAGAGAGATAAGTATAATATGTGGTGAAGATGTATCTCTTAATCCTGAAACAATTCTCCGCTGGGCGCCGTCCTCGGGAATCAAACTGACCAAACACGGTCTAATTACTAAACTTATAAAAGCAGCTAAACTACTCATTCCATAGAAATGGAGGTATACGGAACCCCTTCGATACAGCAATGGCGTGAAGGGCCTGTTCACATCAGGGTTGTCTTTCTGTTGAGGTGTTCCGTCGGAAAGGCAAACTCAAATCTTAGCTTCCGTTTGCATCACCATTTATCTCAATGGTGACGGAAACTGTGCTAATGGTTTTAGTTGATCACCGTTGTGACAGGGTTCCGTTGTTTTTGACGGAATCAATAGCGTAGTCGATCATTCACTACTATGGAAGTTACAAAAACAGCGTAGCTTAGCGAGCTACGCTGTTTCCATAATTCATGGTTGGAAATCAGACGCTTCAGCCTCAAAACAGAGAAGTAGAACTGGCTTTATGCAGCCCCGTTCTAGAGCCCCTCTGCGACCTGCATCTATCAGACATTTATGGCATACGTGAGGCTATGCCATTAATGTCCCTGAAGGGCGAACACCTTTAACGAAACCTAAGATTTTAGCTGAGTAGTGGTACATATTCTGCTTGTACAAACGAATTGGCAACTAGTCATCTTATCAGTAGAACTGTCAGCCAATCGCCAAATGTACAGCACAATTGCTTATTTTTAAACGTTGCAAAAGCATTTGACACGGTCCCCCAAAGACGGCGAATGCATAAATTAAGGTCTATTGGGTTTGAAAATATAGTTTTCAATATGGATTCAGAAAAAAGTCTCAAGGACCATATTCATAGAGTTGTAGTCAATGAGTGATGTGATAAATGGTCACCGGATATAAGTGGAATACCCCAAGGTTCTCTGCTGGGACCACTATTATTCAACTTAATTATAAATTATATAAAAGATGGGAATAATAGCACCGTTTCCATTTTTGCAATGAAACCAAGCTATGTGGTCAAGTACAGCCTATGGAAGATTTTATAAATTGCAAGACAACAGACACATTTAGTGTCTGGTTATCCACTTGGCAAACTTAATTCAATATGAATAAATGTAAAGTTATGCTGCATCTCGGTACTAATACATTAGAGGGTATAAAACTGGGAGAGTAACTTGTAGAGAAGGATATGGGTGTACTCGCGGATCATAGGCTAAATAACAGCATGCATTGTCAAGGATCTGGGTGTACTTGTGGATTTCTAGAGGTTTCCATGCTATTTTTATTACTCAAGGGGAATATCTATACTAGTCACTAAATCTTTACCGCTGGAGGCTGACCAGGTCTCTACTGGGAACCTTGGTTCGTGACCACTTTGGTCAATTCGGAATTTTGATTGCATTCTTGAGCCGGTTTCTAAATAATTGGCCTCATTTCCAACAAGTCTCATATGTATGGGGGACTTTAATGCAGTGCCTGACACTTCTATGGACCTCACGGGTGGACACTGGCTTCAAAACACCAAAACCCATAGTGTTCAGCCCTAGGTCTTACTGATGTTTGGCGCTGGAAATTGCCAAATGGCAGGGTATACTGATTTCACGGTGAATAAGTATTCTTCAAAAATTGCTTTAGTTATGGCCTCATCTGATTTATTACCCTCAGTCATAAATGTTGCTATACACGAGACCATTCTGCCCTCGCTTTAACCCTTACTGCTGGGCCCGCCTCTGTCGTATGCACCTTGCATGGCTACAGTCTCCAGCAGTGTCTAATGCTGTTCATTTAGCACATGTAGACTATTGCACCCACAAATCCTTTCACTCTGATCGACTAATACAATGGGATGCTTATAAAGCTATTTAGGGTGCATTTATAGCCGGAGTGGAGAAACAGAGGCGCCTCCTTAAAGAAACACTCCAGCAATTTTTTTGCCTATATATTGCAGCATAGGCTGCTATTAAATAGTAATGTAGAGGCTCATGTGTATGCCTTGTGTATACCGGTTTTAGTTGATGTGCCATTTGTGGGTTGTCTGCCATCTTGGTTCCTTCTCCCCCTATGATATGGTTCCCCTAATGCAGACTACATTTCCCATGATGCTTTTGGCTTTGCAGAGGAGGGAGAGTCTCATCACACTGCTCTCGCTCTACTCTGAGTTATATTTGTGTGCATCAAGTAATCAGTGACATAGAACTTCTGACCTCACACTGCAGAGTCTCCGTGTATCCTTTGCAGCTTCAGTCTGTCTCCTCTGCCTCCTGCTAGTGATAGAGTTCTCCATGTTAGTCCTTATAAGCAGGAGACAGACCAGAGCACATCATAGAAATACACTGTACTCTCTGCACGCAGCACTCACAGATAGTATATACCGTGTGAGTGACGTGAGTTTTATAACTCTGCAGCTAGTCATTGTATGGACTCGCATATTATATGACTGCACTGCTGATCCTTTTTTTTTCTATAAAATATTTAACATTTTCAGAATAATAAACTTATGAAAAGATGACAGCCTACTAAAATCCAACTGAAGGCAACAATAGCAGATTTTATGTAATGCATAAACATACATGTCCTCTTTCATGGACTTCTTGTAAGGTTTTGGGGAAGAATGTGGTGATACTTGGGTATTCCAGTCCTTCAAAAGTAAACGTGGACTCTGTCCCTTTCCTCCAAAACTATTTTTGCTGTTTGCAAATGTGGCCACTTCATCATCACGGTCACTGAAAGAAAAAAAAGAAACCGATAAAAAAAATGAATCTAAACCGTATAGCTACTTCAAATGAGTAACAATAGTATTTACACCATTTATGTGGAAAAAAATCCATGTGCTAAAGTTGTGCACATCGTATTATACAACAGTAAACGTGTTTTGGGAGCCACTCTACCCCATTCCTCAGTAGCGTACCTATTGTTGTATTATATACCTTTACCTTTGTACTGCATAGTAGTCAACGTATATTATGAGTAACGTCAAACATTACAAGCATGCATCTCACAGATGTAACATAATCTGTAATTATTAAGAGGCTTTCCAGGATGTGCCATCAATTGGGGATTATGGAGGCCTAAGGTGTTTACTAGAGGTTCGCGGCCACTTCACAGCAGTGTTTTGCTGACAACCGCCAAACCCAGATTCATCCATCACACTGCCAGAACGTGAAACAGGATTCCTCCACTCCAGACCTCAACATTCGTTTCACCCAAAACTTTCCCGAAACGAAACGTACATTGGGGCCTGGTGGTAGGATGTTGTTGATATATAGAGATAGATATCTTTTATATTGTTCTTATGCTATATTGTCCCTAGTTCTGATATGCACTTTAGTTCGCTATGCATATTGTCTTGCAGCTGTATACCAGTTATCAGTGGGGGTGGTGAGCAACTGAACATATGGGAAAAGTTTCCTAATACCGGTTTACATTATTTAGATCAGTCCTACCACCTTTTATTAGGATGTTTTCCTTCTCCAATTTGATCAAATTTGTATGTTTTTTATTGATGTATTTGTACAATAAAGCAAGTCCTCTACTATTTATACATACAGTTTTATCTTGTGTATTTATCGGTTCTATTTCTAACTAAGTTATATGGCCAGCTTTAATTCAAGTGATATGAAACCTTCATTGTGCTCTACCAGTTCAACGAAAAATGGATATAGTAGTATTCCTTCGCCTCTGATCCTAGGAACAAGGTCAATCCCCACCAGCAGATCACTGCGTTTTCAATCCACGTTATTACATATAATATATCCAAACAGCTATGCAATCTAAATATGGGGATAGCGCAATAACGCCTTCACAGCGGGTAAATATGAAAAGGGGATTTATTAAACTCACAAACGAGCCTTAAAAACGGACATATAAAAAGTGCATGTTCAGCGTGTCATCCACCATTGAAAGAGCCCACAAATATATTCATGTCCTTTTGGGAGGAATCCTTTATTGATCCATATGTAGGGTCATGGGAAGAATCTGGCCTCCTTTTCTGGAAGCATTATATAGACGATTGTCTCTTCGTCTAGAGAGGTCCTAAAAGTATGCTAATATAGTCCACAATATTCTGAAAATACATTGGGAAATCTTGAAAGGGGATCCAGTTTTTAGGCAGTATTCTTCCCCTTAATCCCAGAGAAATATACAAGAGTAGGGCTGGGCAATTTATCTAAAAATAAATCGAAATCAAAATTCAGCGCAATTAATAGACATCTTGCAAATTTCGTTTTTCCAATTATTTTTCTCCCAGTTTAAACTGCATCTTCAGGACGCAGATACAGTTGAACCCAATGGTATAGCAGGGGACCGTAAGGTCCCTACTCTACCATTCAGTATCGCGGGATGTGAGGCAGTGATGTCATGGCGCCCGTCTGCGCTGAGCCGCACAGACCAGAGGAGCAGTGGGATCTCCTCCACTTGTCGATGGAACAGGTTTAAGGGAGTATGTATATTATTATTTTTATCAGGCACTATTGGGGGCAGCTATGGGGGACTTTATACTGTGTGGGGGTAGCTATAGGGGCATTATACTGCATGGAAGTCAGTTATAGGGGGATTATACTATGTAGAGGCAGCTATGGGCGCATTATACTGTGTGGAGGGCAGCTGTGAGGGTATTATACTCTGTGGGGGCAGCTATAGGGGAATTATCCTGCGTGGAGGGCAACTATAGGGGCATTATATTGAGTGGGTAGCAATATGGGGGAAATATACTGTGTGGGGGCAGTGTCAGGGGGTATATTATATAGCAGGCTTATGGATAAACATTAATTCAATGGCGTAGCACGCAAATAGAGGGCGTGGCATGCAAAAGGGGATGTGGGCTAAATAATCGTAATTGAGGATTACATGTTCAATTAATCGTGATTTTGGTTCAGGTCATAATTGCCCAGCCCTATATAAGAGGGCTCCGATATGAAGGACATGGTCGTACATGACCATATTCCAGATAAAAAAAACTTCAAGGATTAAAAATCAATTTACTGGATGTACTTTTTGCAAGGGGTAGCAGAATAAGGGGAGCAAAATTCTGACACCCTTTCAGCCTCTCCAGTTATCAAATGCTGTTGAGTACTGGGAGTGCGGATATGGCTCAGCTGGCCGACTACGGACTTTCTAAATTTTGCTGCCATAAGAGTTGCTGATGAACCACATGTACAGGGAATCATGTCGGGACAATGCTAACGATTAGGGCTATGTGGGTACATAAATATCCTTTGTATCTGTAATAAGGGGGCGCCTTTTTTGTGGCCGCACTTCTGCTAATTAGGCAGGTTGCATAGTAACAAGATATAGGGACAGTACATCTATGCGGACATTAAGGGTCCCAACTCCGTTATTAAGTATTGTATATTAAACTAACGACATCTTACATGAGTAAAAATCTATTATTTCTCTTTAAATTAGGATGTCCAGTACGTAGTATGTGGTTATATGTTCTATTGATAGAGAAACACGTTTCATAGCACCCCTATTTAAAGAGTAACTATCAGTCAGACGCCAGAAACAGGCGCCAATTTTGAACTCTATGGGTGATCTCTTGCCACTGCAAGCACGCTCTCACTGAGGAGCATCACTCCAAATAGACAGCTACTTTATTTGCTCCAGCATCTTTGGAATTGAATATAGCTGGTTTTGGCCCATCTCCCCTGAAGAATCGCTAGGCCGTGAGGAAACGCGTTGGGAGGTATTTCTACATTGAGAGAGGTTTCCTGGCCCCCTTATATCAACCCAAGTACGGATGACATCTAGCATCTAAACGGGTAGGGGGGCATTGAGCCCTGCTCTTCTTGTATGTGAGAAACATAGGGAAAAATCTCAAACTAAACCATGATGAACACTCTTTTTACTAAACCATGTATGGATCGCGGTCTGACTATTTAATCATATTGGATACATGAACAAATACTAAAATTCATTATGCATGATTTTTCTACATCTATATGCACTATCTGTATAGGTCAACATTTTTCAAGAGATTTTATATGAAAATACAGTAAAGGTTATATTTTACATACAAAGCTCCGGCTCTATTTTTTTTCTTTATATATTTACTACGGAGAATTGCAAATAGTAAGTTTAGGTACTAAATACACGAGAAGAAGGAGTCGGAACTATTCAAGTATGAAACACAAAATATCAAAAAATACAAATTTTATTGAGACATACAGAAATACATGATTAAAAACAGACTACAAACCCAATAACTGTATATCTCCAAAATAGGAGACAGTATGGAGCCACAAAAAACTACTTAAATTAGTACAATTTGTGTATGTCACATTTAGTCACATTTAATCGGGAAAGTATCCCATAAGAAGTTACCAAAAAGAATATAATATACTTAAAAAACAAATCCCTAGAACCATATAATAGCGGAACATTTGTGTCCAAACATAATTTGCAGCAAATTCCCAGTATACTATGTCTCTATGGACAATAATCGGGAATACAGAGGTAGTGATTTAATTATAGTAGCAAGTGATTTAGACACACTCAGTGTCAATATCGTAACTAATTCAGAACAGGGACCAACAGTAAAGATGACCTATTTCAGACAAATGTCAAAAGTATACAGATGATCTGGTAACAACGTGACAAAAAATATTAGTCCTTAGTAAAACAAGACCAGCAAGTACTAACCCATGTGGCTCCTCAGATTGTAACAGCTCCCAAGTGTGGAGAGAAACCCCAACGCGCGTTTCGCGTAGATTGCTTTTTCAAGGGGTGTTCTGAGTTGTACAAATTAAGCCTCTTACATACGATAGGTCGAGAAGTCAGCTGATTTATCAGGCCAATGGGAGCCTGAGCTTTAGCTCCCATCGCGCGTGCCGAGATGAGTCACCACACAATCACAACTCCGAGCCGCCGGGACCCGAACACGCATGCGCGGCTCCGGAAACCGCGCACGCGCAGACAGGCACAGCCAGTCACAAGAGCAAGGACTGCAGGCGACACACTCGACACGCACAGATGAGGACCAGAGCAGGTAGTAGGGAAAAATGGGCAATCTCAAAAATTATATAGAGAGAGATGTTGTAAAGATCTGTTAGCTTTCCCCCTTTCTTCCGAATATAGGCTGATTTCAAAAAGAAAAAACAGAGGTGTCATCCACCACATATATACAAGAGCTCTTATAGTGAAAGAATTCTCCTCCTGAATATAGAAAAGAACCCCACACATATAAATGTAGGGTAATTTAACAACAAACAAGTCAAATACAAAAATATGCCAGATTGTGAGTCATAATAAACAATCTATATATCAGATGATAAAAAGTGACACAAAATAATAATAAGATGCTGAATAATACAACAGTAATAAGATGCAGAAAAACAATAAAGTGAACAAAAATATTATTAATGTAAGATGTTCAGGGAGAATGCCAACAAGAAAAAACACCCTTTTTCCAAGTGTGCACTCCACCCGGACATCCAAACACAACAATGTGATTTACCATAATGAATATAAAATAATTATAAACAATTAATATGGACTCAACAAATACAAAAATAATAAATAAACTATCACAAAAGTAAATTTCAGAATCCATAATATAATTTAAGCATAGACTCTTAAGTGTTAATAAAATGGTGAAAAAAAGAAGCAACATGTGAATGTGTTCCAATGAAATCCCATCATATTCCAACATATCAGGAAGTGAAAGAATTCTCTCCAAACAGATCCAGCTCATAGTGTTCCATCCCATCGGCCACGAATAACTCAGAAAGAGCTCAGGTATGGAGGAATAAAGTAGCGAACTAAACAGAACAAAAACATAAATTAATAGATATACAGAATAAAAAGTTTAAAAATAAAGGCAGACAGCAAGTTTTCTAAAGGAAAGAGGCAAAGCTTAGTGTTTCGTTCAATCCAACAGGGGCCATAGTACCAAGGGTGATAATCCACTTACATTCCCTCTGAGCCAGCAATTTTTTAGAATCCCCACCTCTAATACCACAGAACACTCTATCAATGCCCCATGATTTTGCCTTAAAAGATTTTGGGTCACAGGCATGGTGCATCTTGAAGTGTCTGGGAATGGTCTTAAGGAGTGTGATATCCTCAATATCCTTGGCAGCCATTATGTCACACACATGTTCTCTTATCCTGATCCTCAGTTGACAGCTCGAAGGAGCATGAATATTAAGGACATGTTAGTTAAGAGCCATTATATACCAACACAGCAAAATCCGTTTTCATCAAGCAGTCCCAGATTGGGCTGTTACCCTTGTGGTAACTGCCTATCATGTGCGAATATGGCTCGGACAACACATTTTTCGTCAATGATAGAAAATAGGGTTTTTGATATACGACACTACATCTCTTGCAGCACAGTGAACGTAATTTATTACGCAACCTGTGGCTGCCAGAAAGTATATGTTGGCCTGACCTCAAGACAACTGAGGATCAGGATAAGAGAACATGTGCGTGACATAATGGCTGCCAAGGATATTGAGGATATCACACTCCTTAAGACCATTCCCAGACACTTCAAGATGCACCATGCCTGTGACCCAAAATCTTTTAAGGCAAAATCATGGGGCATTGATAGAGTGTTCTGTGGTATTAGAGGTGGGGATTCTAAAAAATTGCTGGCTCAGAGGGAATGTAAGTGGATTATCACCCTTGGTACTATGGCCCCTGTTGGATTGAACGAAACACTAAGCTTTGCCTCTTTCCTTTAGAAAACTTGCTGTCTGCCTTTATTTTTAAACTTTTTATTCTGTATATCTATTAATTTATGTTTTTGTTCTGTTTAGTTCGCTACTTTATTCCTCCATACCTGAGCTCTTTCTGAGTTATTCGTGGCCGATGGGATGGAACACTATGAGCTGGATCTGTTTGGAGAGAATTCTTTCACTTCCTGATATGTTGGAATATGATGGGATTTCATTGGAACACATTCACATGTTGCTTCTTTTTTTCACCATTTTATTAACACTTAAGAGTCTATGCTTAAATTATATTATGGATTCTGAAATTTACTTTTGTGATAGTTTATTTATTATTTTTGTATTTGTTGAGTCCATATTAATTGTTTATAATTATTTTATATTCATTATGGTAAATCACATTGTTGTGTTTGGATGTCCGGGTGGAGTGCACACTTGGAAAAAGGGTGTTTTTTCTTGTTGGCATTCTCCCTGAACATCTTACATTAATAATATTTTTGTTCACTTTATTGTTTTTCTGCATCTTATTACTGTTGTATTATTCAGCATCTTATTATTATTTTGTGTCACTTTTTATCATCTGATATATAGATTGTTTATTATGACTCACAATCTGGCATATTTTTGTATTTGACTTGTTTGTTGTTAAATTACCCTACATTTATATGTGTGGGGTTCTTTTCTATATTCAGGAGGAGAATTCTTTCACTATAAGAGCTCTTGTATATATGTGGTGGATGACACCTCTGTTTTTTCTTTTTGAAATCAGCCTATATTCGGAAGAAAGGGGGAAAGCTAACAGATCTTTACAACATCTCTCTCTATATAATTTTTGAGATTGCCCATTTTTCCCTACTACCTGCTCTGGTCCTCATCTGTGCGTGTCGAGTGTGTCGCCTGCAGTCCTTGCTCTTGTGACTGGCTGTGCCTGTCTGCGCGTGCGCGGTTTCCGGAGCCGCGCATGCGTGTTCGGGTCCCGGCGGCTCGGAGTTGTGATTGTGTGGTGACTCATCTCGGCACGCGCGATGGGAGCTAAAGCTCAGGCTCCCATTGGCCTGATAAATCAGCTGACTTCTCGACCTATCGTATGTAAGAGGCTTAATTTGTACAACTCAGAACACCCCTTGAAAAAGCAATCTACGCGAAACGCGCGTTGGGGTTTCTCTCCACACTTGGGAGCTGTTACAATCTGAGGAGCCACATGGGTTAGTACTTGCTGGTCTTGTTTTACTAAGGACTAATATTTTTTGTCACGTTGTTACCAGATCATCTGTATACTTTTGACATTTGTCTGAAATAGGTCATCTTTACTGTTGGTCCCTGTTCTGAATTAGTTACGATATTGACACTGAGTGTGTCTAAATCACTTGCTACTATAATTAAATCACTACCTCTGTATTCCCGATTATTGTCCATAGAGACATAGTATACTGGGAATTTGCTGCAAATTATGTTTGGACACAAATGTTCCGCTATTATATGGTTCTAGGGATTTGTTTTTTAAGTATATTATATTCTTTTTGGTAACTTCTTATGGGATACTTTCCCGATTAAATGTGACTAAATGTGACATACACAAATTGTACTAATTTAAGTAGTTTTTTGTGGCTCCATACTGTCTCCTATTTTGGAGATATACAGTTATTGGGTTTGTAGTCTGTTTTTAATCATGTATTTCTGTATGTCTCAATAAAATTTGTATTTTTTGATATTTTGTGTTTCATACTTGAATAGTTCCGACTCCTTCTTCTCGTGTATTTAGTATATGATGTTTGGAGTTTCTATTTTTACTATTGGGGAGCTGGGAATTGCTGCACTTGCTGGTAGCTCAACCCATATGACATTATAGTCCCATGAGACATTTGTGTATAATAGTAAGTTTAGGTGTTGGACTTTAAACTCGCAATTTCATCTATCATCAGTCCAAAAATAAGTTGTGGAAAACTCAAAAGCCCCCAAAAATAAAGGTTTTCCTAATATGTCTAAAAACAAACAAAACACTGTATAACTACACTACCGTTCAAAAGTATAGGGTCACTTAGAAATGTCCTTATTATTGCAAGAAAAGCACAGTTTTTTTCAATGAAGATAACATTAAATTAATCAGAAAGACACTCTATACATTGTTAATGTGCTAAATGACTATTCTAGCTACAAACGTCTGTTTTTTAATGCAATATCTACATAGGTGTATAGAGGCCCATTTCCAGCAACCATCACTCCAGTGTTCTAATGGTACATTGTGTTTGCTAACTGTTTTAGAAGGCTAATGGATGATTAGAATACACTTGAAAACCCTTGTGCAATTATGTTAGCACCGCTGTAAACAGTTTTGCTGTTTAGAGGAGCTATAAAACGGACCTTCCTTTGAGCTAGTTGAGAATCTGGAGCATTACATTTGTGGGTTCGATTAAACTCTCAAAATGGCTAGAAAAAGAGCTTTCATGTGAAACTCGACAGTCTATTCTTGTTCTTAGAAATGAAGGCTATTCCATGCGAGAAATTGCCAAGAAACTGAAGATTTCCTACAACGGTGTGTACTACTCCCTTCAGGAGGACAGCACAAACAGGCACCAGAGTAGAAAGAGAAGTGGGAGGCCCCGCTGCACAACTGAGCAACAAGACAAGTACATTAGAGTCTCTAGTTTGAGAAATAGACGCCTCACAGGTCCTCAACTGGCAGCTTCATTAAATAGCACCCGCAAAAGGCCAGTGACAACGTCTACAGTGAAGAGGCGACTCCGGGATGCTGGCCTTCAGGGCAGAGTGGCAAAGAAAAAGCCATATCTGAGACTGGCTAATAAAAGGAAAAGATTAATATGGGCAAAAGCACACAGACATTGGACAGAGGAAGATTGGAAAAAAGTGTTATGGACAGACGAATCGAAGTTTGAGGTGTTTGGATCACACAGAAGAACATTTGTAGGACGCAGAACAACTGAAAAGATGCTGGAAGAGTGCCTGACGCCATCTGTCAAGCATGGTGGAGGTAATGTGATGGTCTGGGGTTGCTTTGGTGCTGGTAAAGAGGGAGATTTGTACAAGGTAAAAGGGATTTTGAATAAGGAAGGCTATCACTCCATTTTGCAACGCCATGCCATACCCTGTGGACAGCGCTTGATTGGAGCCAATTTCATCCTACAACAGGACAATGACCCAAAGCACACCTCCAAATTATGCAAGAACTATTTAGGGAAGAAGCAGGCAGCTGGTATTCTATCTGTAATGGAGTGGCCAGCGCAGTCACCAGATCTCAACCCCATAGAGCTGTTGTGGGAGCAGCTTGACCGTATGGTACGCAAGTAGTGCCCATCAAGCCATTCCAACTTGTGGGAGGGGCTTCTGGAAGCATGGGGTGAAATTTCCCCCGAAAACCTCAGCAAATTAACAGCTAGAATGCTCAAGGTCTGCATTGCTGTAATTGCTGCAAATGGAGCATTCTTTGACGAAAGCAAAGTTTGGAGAAAATTATTATTTGAAATAAAAATCATTAATTTCTAACCTTGTCAATGTCTTAACTATATTTTATAGTCATTTTGCAACTCATTTGATAAATATAAGTGCGAGTTTTCATGGAAAAACACAAAATTGTCTGGGTGACCCAAAACTTTTGAACGGTAGTGTACATGTAAATAACAAGACTTCTCGCAGGAGTCAGGTCCAAACTTCTTCCATGTTGTGTAATCCCGGCATGCCTAGCATCTTGCCACAATGGCACCATACACGGTCAGTAATCGCAAGATCCCACGGGTATGACTAGGAGCACTATCCACTTCATTAATATTGCAGTTATTGCTGTACACATAATATACATCAATAACTGCAGTATTATTATTGTAAATCGTGCTCTTTTAGTTAGAGCCGTGAGATATTGCAATAACTAGCGAGATCTCACTTTCTGACAGTGTATACGGTCATTGTAGATTGTGGTAACGTGCTAGGCATGTTGGGATCACACAACCCTTAAGTTCGGACCGGACTCCTGCGGGACTTTGGGCCATTTAAATACATGTATGCAGCGTTTTGTTTTTTCAATGAGACCTATTTAGAAAAAATATTCTTTGGCGGCCTATAGAGTCTACTGATAGGAACTCTTTAAATATTTAATGAACCTGTAAGCTATTCAGACGAACGTGGGCAACAGAGCGTGTGCAACTGAGGTGCACTCATGCGGGTCGAGTTATCATGGATCTCCCATAGACCAGAGTCTATGGAGGGATGCATCAAACGCAAGAAAATAGGACATGTTCTATTTTTCCACGGACCCTGCACATGCTCCGTTGAATCAACGGTCGTGTGAACGGCCCCATTGAAATACATGTGACAGCTGTTGTTTTAACAGCGTCACACAGGGGACTTATATGCTCGTCTGAATGAGTCATAATACAGGGAATGTTCAATGACTACTTTTTATGGTGAAATTACAAGCTCGAGGTATAATTTTTATCATTTTTAACTTTCCTATTGTTGCAATCGTAACGACCTGTAGAATAAAGTTAACATTATTTATACAGGACGATGCTAGGCATAAAAAAGAATCCCAAAAATGATGGCAGATTTGTTTTTGTTTTTTCCCATCTACCCAAAAAACAAATATATATAAAAGTTAAGTTAAATCAATAAAATATGTACTCCAAAATGATGCCAATAAAAATTCTTGGTACCAGGTTAAAAGTAAATCTCTTTTTTTCTATTCACATAAAAGAACACAATTTTAAAAAAAAATATGCCAGGCCACATTTATAATTACAAACGGATGAGGGACAAAAAAACCCCAAACTATTTAAACTTCCAATGCAAGAAAGTAGTGATGAGGCAGTAAGAATTATAAAAGAAAAAAAAAGTTTAAAAGACAAATAAAAGGCAGCAAAGATTGAAACAGAGACTATTTACCAATGATGTTTTCAACTAGATAAGTGTTTGTTTTTTTCAAAATTAATGGTGGAAAGGTGGATGAGGAAAAGGCTAAAATGTTGAATGCCATCTTCTCTACTGTATCCACACACAGGGCCGCCATCAGAGCAGATACTACCATCAGGGAAAGTCCATATTTAAAATAAAATATATATTTAAAAAAAAAAAAAAAGGGCCTGCTTACCGCCCACATAAAATTATCACCAGCGGTAGTTCGTTTGGAGAAAGAAAGAGTCCCATTATATTGCAGGGCCCGCTCTTTTTGCCAAAGAAACTACCACTGGGGCCCTTGACAAGATCTTGATGCATAAGGATCTTGTGAAGTAGGGCCCGAGCATCAGGTTCGTGAGGCTCCAGAAGTGAAAAGGCACCTGGCTGAAACTGGAGGACGAGGACTCAGGAGAAGGTCTGAATTTTTTTTTCGGGATCTGGTGGGTAAATTAATTTAGGGGTCTGATCTGGGTTCTGAATTAATGTGGCAGTCTAGTTAGGGGTGTGAAATAATTTAGGTGTCTGGTCGGGAGTTAGAATTCATTTGGCGTGTGGTGTCTGCTTTATTGAAGGAGTTTGGTCAGGGGTCGGAATTCAATTAGGGATCCGATTGCTGTATGTATTCATTTAGGGGTCTGGCCTGGGGCCCGAACACAAAAGTTTTGTGTTTTTTTAAGCTGGTTCACAAAAAAAAATAATTCCAAATTCTACTGGACCAACTGCCTATTTAGAGACCGGCAGCAGCTCCAGGAGCGACATCATAAGGGACACACTAGGCGGATATGCTGAGTAAAACTACACAGCTTATCCGCCCCGGTAGCCGCAGGGAATTCCGCCAGCAAAACCGCACCAAATAGTGGCGCAGGTTTCGTGAGGCATGTCCGCTGCGGGAATCCTGCAGGGAAAAAAAAGTTTAGACTTGCCCCGGCCGTAGTTTAGATGACGCATCTCTCTCTTCTGAACGTAGCCCCGCCTCCTGGGATGACGCTGTAGACCATGTGACCGCTGCAGCAGTCACATGGGATGAAACGTCGTGACAGGAGGCGGGGCTGCGCTAAGAATAGAGGATCGCGTCACCAGGACTACGGCCGGGGTAAGTCTAAACTTTTTTTATAAATGTAAAAAAGTACCTTTTTTTTCTCATGTGTGATTTTTGCGGCAGAACCGCAGCATTTCCGCAACAGAGGAGCGGTGATCCCACAGAATACATTCACATGCTGCGGCTTAAAAAGCCAAAAGCCACACTGCAGGTCCATTTTTTTTGCAGCGTGTGGATGAGATTTGTTTAAACCTCATCCACTCGGCTGCGACTGTAATACTCTGCGGATTTTCAACAATAAAATGTGTTGCATAAAATCCGCAGTGTTCATGCCTAGTGTGTTCCTACCCTGAGGCCGGATTTACACGAGCGTGTGCTTTTTGTGTGCGCAAAAACGTGGCGTTTTGTGCATGCAAAAGTTCATAACCGCTCCGTGTGTCAGCAGCGTATGATGCGTGGCTAGGTGATTTTCGCGCAGCCGCCATCATTATGACACTGTTTGTATGTTTGTAGCACGTGGTGCTTTTCTGTTTTCATTCATAGCTTATACGGCTGTGGAAGTGCTGGGCGTGATTTTCACGCACCCATTGACTTCAATGGGTGCGTGATGCGCGAACAATGCACAAATATCGGACATGTCGTGAGTTTTACGCAGCGGACACACGGACACACGCTGCGTGAAAATCACTGACAGTCTGCACGGCCCCATAGAGTAACACAGGTCCGTGCGAGGCGCGTGAAAATCACGCGCGTTGCACGGATGTATTACACGTTCGTCTGAATAAGCCCTAACAATAAGGCCCAGTTCACACAGTTTTTGGGCCTTGATATTGACTTGGACACTGCGTCAGAATCAGCATCAAAAAACTTCCAAAACTGCCTCCCATTGATTTAATCTGAAATCAATGGGAGCCAGTCGCGGAAAAAAGAAAAAGCAGCACGTCCTTTCTTGCCGCGGTTCTGCCTCTGACCTCCCATCGAAATCAATGGGAGGCAGAAAATGCATTTTTTGCTGCGTTTGTCTGCTGTCCTCAATCGCAGCGGGCAAAAAACGCGGCAAGATAGTGTGGGCAGGTCAAAATCTGCCTCAAAATTCTTTAAGGAATTTTGAGGCAGATTTTTTCGGCCTGCAAAATACTCTGTGTGAACAGGGCCATACATAAACAGCACTTTGAGACACTTTACTCACCGTGTCAGAAGAGCTGCTCCCACTCCAGTCCTCTTCAGGCGATGTCTTCGGTCCAGATGTCATCCTTCACCTTCACCTCCAGGCTCCAGAAAATGGCGGGGATCGTAGAACTGCCGCCGCGCAACAACTAGACTCCTCCCCCTCTCCTTACGCAGCCACGCTCTGAAGGAGGAGGCGGAGTCGGACGAGGAGGCGGAGTCGGACGGGGAGGCGGAGTCGGACGAGGAGGAGGACGAGTCAGAGGCGGGCCAGCAGGTAAGTAGACTGCCCGCAGCTCACGGCGGTGTTAAACGAGAGGGGGGCCCGCAGCTCACGACATTGTTTTGGTGAAAAAAACAGGCCCCATTGCAGGGGCCTGTTTTTTTCTACCAAAGGCAAGTCGCGGCAGTTGCCGGGCCCCCCTTTCAATTAAGTTTGTCCGGGCCCCCTACACTACTACCCCTAATACCCCCCTGATGGCGGCCCTGTATGTATGTATGTATGTAGGTATGTATGTAGGTATGTAGGTAGGTATGTAGGTAGGTAGGTAGGTGTCCACTTCTGGACATAAAATTAAGTAGGGACCTGGGCAATGAACTGGTTAGCATACAAGATGGTTTGCTCAACCATCAATGAAATTAAAATCGGGGGGGGAAAAAAAATGTGTTAAAAAAGGTTAAAAAAAAAAATAAAAAAAAAACATTCCCTAAACCCTGTAGTATCAATATGTAACCCTGGGTCAGCTATAAACTCAGGGACCTGGGACACACAGTTATTTGGGGGAACCCAAATGAGTTCACTAAATTGGGTCAACGATTCATCAACCCTGCAGTGCCTCCTGGAGGATTCGTCCGATTCATGATAAAAATGTTAAATTAATTTCATCATCACTAGCAGACAGTATCTGAACGCATAATGCATAAAGATATTTCTGCTTTAAAAAAAATAGAAGCACAATGGGGTTTACTACGTCAGTGATTGAAAGTCACTGGTCAGTGAGGAAGTTGATACGTTGAAAATAGGGCCAACAGGGAATTCGTGGCATTTGTTTAGACTATGGGATGGGTTTCCCTGGGTGAGTAATTGAAAGTTGCTGGCCAATGACTGGTTGATGCTGGGTGGTGGAAAGATCTATATACACTATAAAATGTGTGTAGTGCTTGGTGCAACTGTAACAAAATCTGACAAGAACTCTGAGCGACAAGGACTCTCTCTGACAGAAATGAAGCGATCAGAGGTAGTAATGTCACCAACCCAGACTCCTGCCCTCCCCTGTACTCTGGTATGTGAGAATTCACAAACCAATCAACCAGAGCAATTGCCAACTCAAGACAGTTCTGATTAGTCCTGGGTTGGCAAGCTGCGATTGGCAGCTGTGACAGCTGCCAATCAGAGCTGCCACTATATACATTAGTGAATAATGCTCTGATTGGTCCACAAATTCTCATGGGCCAAATCGCCGACCCGGGACTGCTCTCACTGGTCTCCGGCCAGCTAGCTGTACTCCCCCCTGCTGTCTCATTCAAATAGGACAATGCTCAGATTGATGGTCTGTGAGAATTCACGGACCAATCAGAGTGACCGCCGACTCTGGACTGCCCTCTTTGGTCCTGGGTAAGCTAGCGGTGACAGCTCTGTCCCATGCACTAAGCCACGGTGACTGTTGATGCCTGGTGGTTGCAGTGGATTTTCAACTGGTGGGAAAACTATGTAACAAGGCATTTTCATCTAATAAATGTATTCAATATTTTATTAAATCACACTAAGCCACCAATGTAATCTTCGGAATATCCCTTTAAGTACCTCCAGTGTATAGAGCATGTTAATAACTTGCATTTGGGGGACCAAGGTTTAAGAATTAATAGCCCTGGTCTGCTAAATTATCTTTTATAATGGAAACCTGGAGGAAGTGCCAAGAAGTCATATGACATAGACAAGTTTCACAGTGTTGCCCTTTATTTTGATGGGAAGAATAGTGCTGCATGCTATAGCTTGTATACTTTGAGTGTGAGTATCCCCAGTTCCTCACACAATATATCGCGGCAGGCACCTCCACACACTCAAACACATTATAACAAGTCATTTTACTTAAAATAATAGTAATAATTACCTTTCTATTAAACTGTTTTTGGTTTCTCTTGTTATATCAGGTGCTGCTGGCCACGGTTGAGAAATAACTTCCTCCATCTTATCTTTGAGCTTTGCATTTTCTGGACACTGAGCACCGATCAGCTCATTTTCAGACATGGAAGACGAAAACTCCAGTGGCCGTAGTCCATGCTCCGATGTATTACGGCTGAGAGTTGATAGAAGGTGGAGCGCAGTAGCAGCCGAGCTCATGCTTGGTGCTGCATTCTCTTCTTGGACAATACCAACAGATATAGATGATGAATAACCTCTTTGTAATGTCTCTGAGGCAATTTCTGGAATATCTTGGGATATGAGCGTGGAAGCGCTTGATATCACATCAGGAGATCGTTCACAGGTTGGGGAAGACTGGGGTACCACCAAGGGTTCCAAACCCTGAACTTCCATAGGAAGGCTAGATGAAGTAATCTATTTAAAAATAAAACAAAAAACAAATCAAACATCAGCGATTATTGTGTTTAAATATCAAGATAAAAATTTTTTTTTTTTTAAATCATCCATCTTACTCTTAAGTATTTAAAGACAAACTGTCCCATTATATTTCTACTAATATGCCTTCTATGCCTGGCTCCTTTATTTTGTGTTACATTCAGAGCTAGCATTTATGCACAATGCACATTAGGCAGTAATGCACGGCCACTGTATTAAAAATTGTCCCATAGGGTACATCCGGAGGCAGGGCATCTTGAATGGCTCAACTACAATCTTCCGCCCTGACCACACTCTTCCTCCCACGTTTTAGAATGATTTCTGCCGTTGACGAGTGACAATATAACAAGTCGATTAACACACATTTTACACGGGCCGGATCTATATTGTATGCGGATGAACGATCATTAATGAGCGTTCGATCCCCATCACTTTGCATTATTCTCGGCAGCACATTCTGTTTACACAGGGAGATGTGCTGTGGACAACAATGATTTTACAGACCGCATAAAAGATGTGATAGGCTTACTGGAGTTTGACTGACAGCTTTACTACTAGAACGGACATTTTATTTATTTTTTGCATTTCCTGAGGCAACACTGCCATTTAGTGGCTATCCTGCAAATCTCATGTTTTAAAATTACAAGAAACACACCATAGTATTTTGTTCTGAGGCACTACCGCTGCTCAATGGCCATTTTGACGTTAACATATCTGTGAACATAAGTTGCCTAAAGTTCCTCAGGTGTACGGTGCTTCCAGGGTGGGGCAGATGCCCACTACCATAAAACTAGGTTTAAAGTAATGTGATGGTTCACTCCTCCCTCAATTACTACTAATAGCGTCTAGGGATACGTTATTTTCCATCCTCCTGAGACTGTAGGATATGGACAAATACCTTAAGATTTGCCATTCCAGAAATACAAGTTCAGTCTCAAACCTTGTCAAAGCCTCCTAAGAAAATGATTGGCCAGAACAAGAAAAATACTCAAATGCTCTCTCAAAAAGGGCAAGCCTTGTCGACAGCCAGCCATAAGCCTCGGTCATCAGAGCTCCTCCCTCGCCAGAGTATGAGGAGACCTACCAAAATTTCACGCCGGCTTCAAGACCTCACTGCATATACTATACAGGCCACGGAAGTGGCGCAAGAGATGTCTTGCTTAAATTTGCCAATATTTGATAGACCTCTTGAATTGATATGGACAAGGATTAATGCAGAGTTGACACAGATAATCACTTGAAGGGAGCTTTGAAAACCAGGACTCTACTGTGAAACGGAGGGCTTTCGATTGGCTTAAAAAACCTCTCAATAGGAGGCTACTAAGCAAACTCTGCGCAATAAATTAGATTTAGAGAAATCGGTAGCGCAGAAATAATCTTAATTTGGGAGTACCCCAAGAGGAAGTATCGGGTGGTGCTTTGCTCAATTAGCTGGCTGTTGACTTCTACAGCTCTTCATCCCAAACTTTCACCAGATACTTGGAGTATTGATGGACCCATCACTTAGGCCCAGCGAGAGATGAAGTTAGAGACAGACCAAACGCTGTCATAGTGTGCTATTAGAAATAAAATTTTGAAGGTTTTTCATCTCATGTGGCATCCAGGTGGAGCTTTTACAGCTGTGTGTAAACACCTGTATGAAAACAATGTGCGTTTTAAACTTCTATATCCTGCCAGACTACGAGTAGTGAAAAATAATCAAGCAACAGTCCAGGATTCGGCAGAGTCAGCCAGTCGTGAGTGTGACTCTTTACAAGACTTTGTGTTTCTTGCCTCGCTATGATCCGAGTTAGGACCAATGATCAACAATTGTTCATTACTGCTTATGTATTCTTTTGTTGCGGTTTGTATTTTGCAGTCCTGTTGCCTCTTTTACACAGAATATGGTTCAGCGTCACCAGATGCCTGAATACCTTTCCTTTCGATACGATGGCACCGCCGATGCTCGCTGGGACATGTTGTGATCTATTCAACAATGCCTGGTCTCTTTATAGAGGTTGAGTACCACAAAACACATCCATTGATTTTCTAAACAACTGCTCATTATTTCAATAAACAACCCAAATAAATCGATTTTTTGGAATGGAAAGCTAGTTTGTGTTGAAATTTGGATTTACTGTAGTAATGCAAATAAACATGTTTTGCACTCATGATAATTTCCTTAAATTAATCTCTCCCAAGTATCCACACTAAGCAGCGATCACAGCAGTGCAAAAACAGGGCATTCTGTCAATCAACTTGCCTGAAGTCTCTGCTTCGATTGCAGCCAAGTTCTCTTGTAGCAACTCAGAAAAGGTGATTTGGGCTCGTAACTTACTAGTCAAGCAAACCTGTCCAGATGTTCCCACAGGAGTTTAATTGGATTGCAATCGGGACTCTGGGTTGGCCAAACCATGTATTTCAGCACCTGTTCTTGTTCTTTTGATTGAACATACTTTTTGCAAAGGCAGGAGGTATGTTTTTGGTCGATAACTTGCTGTAGTGTGAAGCCAAAACCAATAAGAAAGGAGCCACAAAAGGAAGGAATGGTGAACCATGATGATGGTAGCATTTAGAGTCCACGATTACTTTGATTTTATTAAGTCACCAACCGCACCACCTCCGAAACATCCCCAGACCATAATGGAACCTCCTCCATGCTGGACTGTAGGCTGAATGCATACAGGAAACATGCGCTCACCTGCCGCACGACGAACAAACTTTTGCCTCTTGGACCCGAAACACCTCAAACTTCGATTAGTCGGTGAAAATAACCTTTTTCCACTGACAAGCGGTACAACTCCTGGGCTTTTTTTAGCTGAAAATAACCTTTACTTTTTAATAATGAGCCTAAGCAATAGTTTTTGGACTGCAACACATGCCTTCACGCAATGGCAAAAAGGCAGCTTTTGATAGTTGCGATTGACACGCTTCTCTTACGCGTTTCCATCAGAGCAGCATGGATCTGACAAGATGTTTTGAATCGGTCCCGTTTGGAACACACACTGATAACTTTGTCCTTCTGTTTTGTGGTCACTCGAGGTTGTCCAGGTCGTGGTCGATCATGTACAGTCTTGTTTTCCGCATTTCTCTTGAATGGTACACTGCACGCCATCAAGAGAAAGCTTCTCCAGGAGAGCAAGTTCCCACAGTCTATGCCTTGCATTTCTCAAAGTGACTATGGCAGATATCTTTTCCATTAATAACTCCTACCTGGGAGACATTTACGAGACCACTTTACATATTTTCACAAGTTTACACAGTATCACAAATACAATGTGAAGCCCGGAGTTCTTTCATTGTGTACAGTAGGGATTTAGAAACCTGTCTAAAAGAGAAACGGTCTTTGATGCCCATAGGCACCAATCACAGCGCAGCTTTCATTTCATACTCTGCTCTTGAAAAATTAAAGCTGTGCTGTGATTGGTTGCTAAGGGGAACAGACAGCTTCTCTTTTACACAGGTTCCAAAACCCTGTTTCTTCATAAACAGTTTTCAAGAATAATGATCTAAATAATGTATAAATACGATGCAAGCGAGTGCTGAAAGTGTTTAAAATAGTAAGAAAGTAGAAAACTAATTTCAGTAAAGCACACCTATTACGTTCATCCTTCACAAAGAAATTAATGAATCTGTGGGTTTATTGAAATTAATGAGCAGTAGTGTACATCGCTCACCTTACAACTTACGGTCTAACGGAATGTGGCGGGCCGATATACCCCAGAAAAAAAAAAAAATGGAGAAAAGTTCTCCATCTCAAAAAAACAAAAGCAGATGTTATTCTGTTGCAAGAAACACTTGTGCTTATTTGTGCTGCATAGTTGAACTCAAAATCGAGGGATGGCAATTTCATAAAGGGCCTGTTTTACATTTCTGAAATTTGTGGTAATGGGTAAAAACTTCTGTGCTTAAAGTACATGCTCAAAATCAACTACATCTTAATTTTTTCTCGAAGATGACAGATTTTGTCTTTTAAAAAAAGGGACACTCCAAACTTAACTGTTGCCGGAGATTTTAACCCCTTAATGACCGGCCTATTTTAACCCCTTAACGACCAAGCCATTTTTTTTACGTTTTTCCCTCGTCTCATTCAAAGAGCTATAACTTTTTTATTTTTGTGTGGATATAGCTGTATAAGGTCTTGTTTTTTTCAGGACAAATTGTAATTTTTAATAGCACCATCTCGGGGTACATAGAATTTATTAATTAACTTTTATTAACTTTTTTTGGGGAATAGAAAAAAAAACAGCAATTTCACCACACTTTTGCATCCGAAATTTACGCTGTTTACCTTGTGGTATAAATATCACAATACCTTTATTCAGTGGGTTGTTGCGATTGCAACGATACCAAATTTATATAGATTTTGTATGTTTTACTACTTTTACACAGTAAAACCCCCCCTTTTTTTTTTATTATTTGTTTTTGCGTCTCCATATTTGAAGAGCCATAACTTTATTTTTTCGCCTATGCAGTTTTAGGAGGGCTTTTGTTTTTTTTGCGGGACGACTTGTAGTTTTTATTGGTACCATTTTGGAGTAGATGCGACTTTTTGATCACATTTGATCAAGTTTTTTTTAAGGCTGGATTAAAAGAAAACAGCAATTTTTGCATTGTTTTAATTTTTTCCGACATTCACCGTGCGGGTTAAATTATGTAATAACATTATAGTTGGGGTCGTTATGGACGCGGCGATTAAATAGGTGCAACTTTTTTACTTTATTTAGTTTTTTAATAAAGCAGTTTTTAAGAGGAAAAAGTGGGTTTTCATTTTTTTCTTCACTTTTTTTTTTTTTACTTTTTCACTAGTCCCACTAGGGGACTTCACTATGCGATCCTCTGATCGCATTTATAATACACTGCAATACTTCTGTATTGCAGTGTATTAGTGCATTTCCATTTAAAACTGATCGGGATCTGCTAGGCCAGGGGTCAGGAACCTTTTTGGCTAAGAGAGCCGTAAACGCCACATATTTTGAAATATAATTCCGCGAGAGCCGTACAATATGTTTAAAGGGCCATTGACAGATCAATCGCTCCAATGTTCACTTAGTACAGCAAGGAATGCTCCTCCCTGCTGTATAAAGCCACAACTGGACTGAAACAATGGTAATTAGCAGTAAAAAAATTAAATAAATAACTTACATTGTGAGCTTGCGATGCATGACATCAGTCCAGCAGTCTGGCTTCTTCTTTTTCCTGCGCATGACTGGAAGCTGGCATTCTTCCCACCTGATGTTGAGAGAATGCCAGCTTTGAGGCATTCGCAGAAGAAAGAAGCTGGAATGTTGGACATGTCACACAACGCATTGTCAGTTATGTCAATTATCTATTTTATTATTTTACAGCGAATTATTGTTTAGGTCCAGCGGTGGCTTAGTGCAGCAGAGAGGAACACTCCTTTGTGTACTAAGTGACCGCTGGAGCAATTGTATCTGTCAGTGGCCCTTTTAAAAGTGTTGGTCTTACAGAAAATGAACAAAAAAGAGAGGCTCAGACCCATAGGGAACTAAAGCATTTACTACTTAAAGTGGTACATACAAGCAGGCACACCCAGCGTAATAAATAATTGAACTTTATTAAATAGTCTCACTGTACATAAAGTGCACACATTGACTTGTATTTAATTTTAAAGAACAACAAATCTCCGAACTCTTTTTTTTATAACATAATAACGTTTTAATGCTGTTGCTAACCAACGACGAATAGAATACTTCCTACCGTTAACGTCCAAGGGAGACACAAGGGAGGAGGCAGATGCCGCTTCACTAGGGGACGCAGGTGCGTGCTTGCAGACGGCGCGGCTATGCAGGGAGTTATGGGAAATGTAGTCCATGCTCCCTGCCGCTCACCACTGCCGCCAATGCTTATCAGGCCATCAAAGAACTACCAATATCAGCGTGCACCGCGGCCTGATGGAGCGCGGTGCACGGGCTGATGGAGCGCGGTGCATGCATCCTTCCCATAGACAGGTAGGAGCCCTGTCTGCGAGCCAGATACGGCCATCAAAAGAGCCATATCTGGCTCGCGAGCCATAGGTTCCCGACCCCTGTGCTAGGCCATGCCTCCGGCATTACCTAGCAGGCATACACTACAGGCAGACCTGGGGGCCTTTATTAGGCCCCCAGCTGCCATAGAAGACACCGGCATCCGGCAATGTTATCGCTGGATGCCGGTGGGATGAGAGGGAGCTCCCTCCCTCTCTCCAAACATCACCCAGATGCTGCGCTTGCTATTGAGAGCCGCATCTGAGGGGTTAATCGGGTGAGATCGATACGGATATCGATCTCACCCGTTCGAACAGGTAGCTCTGGTAGCTGAGAGCAGGGAGATTTAACAGCTCCCTGCTCTGTTTATTTATTCTGATGCAGCGCAGTAAAAGGTCTATTGCATCGGAATAAAGCCCATTAGTGGCCGCCGTAAAAACACTATAGGGCGGTCACTAAGGGGTTAATGTAGCCCCACAGCCCACCCTTATATCGGTCTTTGTCATCCGTTTCTTACACTCTCAATCCCACCACTTTCTTATATTTATAGATCAAGTGGCTTTGTGAAATGTTTGGCGCTTAACTCACTCACAGGAGAGGGAATATACAGTAGAGTTCAAAAAAATAGCAATGAGTGTTCAAAAAAAGCAAATAAAAGCGCAAAATAATTTATTTGCCTAAATGCAAATGTACTGGAAATACCGCACATTCAATTCCAAATCAAAACGTATCCAGTTTGATTTATTCCTTTACAGAAAGTAAAGAGAAGGGAATATTAAACCCTTCAAAAAAAAGCAGCAGTGCCAGCGTTTTTCTTTAAAAACACAAACTTAATGTATAAACTGAATTTTTTTTCAGATTTCACTTTACTGAACTAATATTTAACAGCATAACCATTGTTTCTGAGAACTGCTTGACATCTGTGTTGCATGGAGTCGACCAACTTCCGGCACCAGTCCAGGAAGATTGGACGACATTCTACAATTCTTCTGCATTTTTGGGTTTTGCCTCATAAACCACATATGATGTCACCTCACAAGTTCTCTATGGGATTGAAGTCAGGGGATTGGGATGTCACTCCATTACCTCAATCTGTTTGTCTGTAACCGAGATGTTCTTCACTTACTGGTGCGTTTTCGGTCAGTGTGTTGAAACGCCCATTTCATGGGCATTTCTTCTTCGGCGTAGGGCAACATGATCTTCTCAAGTATTTTGATATATTCAAACTGATCCATGATCCCTTGTAAGCGATAAAATAGGCCCAACACCATGGTATAAGAAACATCCCCATATCATAATTTTTGCAGCACCATGCTTTACCGTCTTCAGTGTACTGTGGCTTCATTCAGTGCTCCAGGGTCATCTGACATACTGTCTGCGGCCACTAGACCCAAAAAGAAAAATTTTGCTTTCATCAGTACACAAAATGTTGCACCATTTCTCTTTGGGCCAGTTAATGTGTTCCTTGGCAAATTTTAACCTATTCAGGACATGTCTTTTTTTAAACAACAGGACTTTGCAGGGAGTTCTTGCTGATAAGTTGGCTTCACTTAATAGTCTTCAGATCGTAGCAGTACTCACTGGTAACTTCACATCTTCTTTGATCTTTCTGGAGGTGATCATTGGCTGAGCCTTTGCCGTTTTGGCTATTCTTCGATCCATTCGAACAGTAGTTCCCGCTTCCTTCCACGTCTTTCAGGTTTTGGTTGCCACTTCAAGGCATTTGAGATAATTTTAGCTGAGCAGCCTATAATTTGCTGCACTTCTCTATATGTTTTTCCCTCTCCAATCAACTTTTTAATCAATACGCTTTTCGTCAGAACAATCTCTGGTACAATCCATTTTCCCCAGTATTTCAGAAGGAAATGCACTATAACCAACATGTGCAACATTTGCCGCCCTCCTACCTTAAACAAGGGCCAAAATTGACACCACAGAATGATTACTTCAATTTAACTCCTCACTGCTATTATTCTGAACAAGTCCCTTTCAATTAGTCAGAATGAGCGGCATGTATGTCATAATTGTTAGATCTGCTTTTTTCTACTACACTATCAAGTAAATTATTTGGTATGTAGAAATATCACTTCTACCAAAAACATTGATTTATCGGGTTAATGATGGGCCGCTATTTATTTTTTATTTTTTTAACACTACTGTACTTTCAATTCTGTTCTTCATTACTCTTTTTCCTAGAGGCACAAAGACTCATGAACATATTTCTTCATGGCAATGCAAATTGTCATATGAACGGGGTGTAGTACCATATTATATTTGGGTTCCCGATTGGCCAACCTCACATGCCCGGAGAGTACCAGAAAACCTATTCCTACGCTAAAAGACCCAATCACTAGTAGTACACATACAGATTCTGAGAAAATAGAATACATTCTTTATGACTACTTTGAGGAACTTTATAGGGTAGACCCCCATTGACATGACTGCAATTTAAAATTATTAAATTTCACACAAACTTTAAATTTCACACACGCTTCAGCTACCTGAAGTTATAGAAGAGCAAAAGGCTTCTTTGGAAGCTGTTCCCACTGAGAATGAGGTCCAGCAAGCCTTTCTGCTTCACTTAATCCTAAATCCCCGTGGCCAGATGGCTTTCCGGTTGAGTACTAGAACATTTTATCTCCTTATATAGTTCCTCACTTGACTTGTTTGCCTAATGAGGTATATATACATAATATTGATGTGGATGGCTTCCTGAACCAAATAAAGATCCAAAACTACGGCAATCGTACAAGACCATTTCCTTTATTAATCAGGACTATATATTACTTTCTAAAATATTGTCCCTCAGACTTCAGGCTCTCCTTCCCTCAATGGTTCACCCCTCCCAGTTGGCTTCTATTACAAAAATATTCTTAGTTAAAAATATAGGTACCGTAGTGACCTTGGGGGACTTCCTTCTATGCTGTTAAGTTTAGATGCAGAAAAAGGCTTTGATAATGTCTCCTGGCTTTTTCTTAAGGAGACCCTGCATAGAAGGAACTTTGGTCCAGACCACAAAAGGAACTTTGGTTTGGTTCTACGGCTTTACTTTTAAATAGATGCTTGATCCCTCCCTTAGATCTCTTTAGAGGGACAAGACAGGGATGCCCACTTTTTTTTTTAATAGGACTCAACTTATTTTCAGATGTCTTACATGATGATGGATTTGTGGAAATTTTGGGACAGGTTTGGTTTTTGGTATTCATTTTTCCATTTTCTTTTCCGATACACATTTCTGGCGTTCCTTTACGGGATTATATAGAGTTACGCCAGAAAAGATTTCCTTATTCGAAACTGCTGATAAATGGCTGTAAAGCTGGCATGTTTATATTTGCCTTCCAGGTGGGTTCCTGGGTGATTGGAGATGAGCGCGGGCAAGTCCAGCATCATCTGTGGACTCTGATGTGGATCTCCCATATGGAGACCGTGACCACTGGAGACAGCCTTGACAAATTGTACGGACACCACAAAAACACAGCAGATTCTACACGCAACCAAGTGAGTTTTTGTTTAGTCTAGGGCCTTACATTTATATAAAACATAAAAATAACATGAATTATTAAATAAAATTAAAAAAATTATTTATACCTGAACAACCGATCTAGCTGTGAGTGAGTCGGATAGCCCTGGTATAAGCACAGCAGAGGTTCTTGAAGTAGTTTGAAAGCTTCCGCTACTTGATCCGCTTATACAACCAGTTAGACTGTTCTCCATTTTTAGCTTTGGACTAAATGTAAGTTCATCACTGGGCCTTAAAAAAAATGAATAAATGCATTAAGCTTTTGTTTCAGATAGTCATTCTGTGTTAAAGATGCACATACAGATCAAAACGCGCATTCCCTCTTACTTAATCGTTTATTCATATGGGAGATAACCCACGACACACATGTCTGGCAGCAGCTTATTTCCCTCTCCCCAATGATAAACATGCATGCTCAGCTGTTTTTGGAGGAGCCTAGTAAACCATTTCAAGTCCGTCTGACCATTTTAATTGGTCGTTTGTCATCCGTTTTTTATGGCCGTAAAAAAACAAACAGATGGATTTCATTTGTCTGGGTTTTTGTACCAACCCCCTGACAACACCACAGTGCCGCAATGGCCCTATAGATCGTGTAACAATGCCCACTGTAGATAGTGCCCACATAGAAAGTGCCACTGCCCACATATTGCAACAGTGCCCACATAGCTCATGCCACAGCGCCCATGTAGATAATGCCCATATAGCGGCACACACCTCATCCCGGAGATCGTGCTACACACCTCACCACCGAGATAGCGCCATTGCGGCTCACTGAAGGAGTGGAATCCCAGGGCAGAGCATCATCAATGCTCTGGCCGGGGATTCCGCACCTGGAGGGATCCACTGTCCATATATAGACAGTGACATAAGCGGCTCCCTCTAAGAGCAGAATCCCCAGCCAGAGCGTCGGCAACGCAGTATAATTGACCAATCTAGGTTTGGCGTAAAGTGCCTACTGTATTTGGTGGAAGAATAATTGTCTGGAACAAATTTTTTAGGGTTTAGGGTTACAGTACAATTTTATGCTTCCAACTTTGTGGCAACATTTTGGGTAAGGCATTTTCCTGTTCCAGCATGTCTGTGACCCTGTGCACAAAGTGGGGTCCATAAAGACATCTTTTGAAAATTTTGGTGTGAAGTAACTAGCGTTTCCTGCACATGGCCCTGATTTCAGCCCTTTTGGAATGAATTAGAACACAGATTGCAAGCCAGATTCTCTCGTCCAACATCAGTGTTTTACTCCCACATATACACTCCAAAATCTTGTAGAATGCCTTCCCAGAAGAGTGGAGCCTGTTACAGCCACAAAAGGGGCTTCAACTCCATATTAATGCCCATGATTATATTTTCATAACCAGTACAAGCATTTGATAAAATATTGGATTTTTTAAAATAAGCCAGTCTTAATGAAGACTGCGCAGGAATAAAATGCGCAAAAAGGTATTAAGCTACACGCCCCTTAATAAATTTGGCACATCTTTTGCTGTCTGTGCGCTAAAAGTTGAAATGTATGTCTGCTGTGAGAGTAGGCATATAAGTAGGCTACAATTTACGCCAATTTCTGGCATAAAAAGTAGCAAATCTGTTGGTGGCCCCATCCCTTTCCATTATCTCAACACTTTAAAAAAGTGGTGAGAGAATTAAAAAGGGGAAGTTTTTTTATTACTTTGTAAGATTTTGTTCACATCTGCGTCAAATATTCTGTCACAGATATGGTCCAAAATGCCGGAAAAAATAGCTCATGCTGTGCTATTTTGTGTCAGTAAAGCCACGGACAACATGACGGAACCCGATGGAACACAAAGTTAATAGGTGCCGTTGGTGTCTGTCATGCGACTGATTCGGCACTTGTTTCCGTTCGTTATCCTGCATTTACAGTAGTTCAACCTATTTTCCTGCAATAATTATCCAGAGGAAGCCAAACACCCTCCAACCCCCAAATGAGGCAGAAGCCAATTTTTCTCAGCTTAGGAGAAGGACCCATTTCCAGTAATCCTAGTGCCCATAGCTTGTAATATTACTACTTTCAAAAAACACATCCAGGCCCCTTTTAAACTCTAGCAGTGTATTAACCCTGACAACTTCCTATGGCAAAGTTAAATTTATCACTTTTAGCTGCCAGACTTTGAACCTGCTGGAATTCTACTACGTCTTACTTGTAAACTGCTGCCCAAAACTGTACAATTTGAGGGAGATGTATTAAGACTGGCATTTCGAAAGTCAGTCTTTATAAACAATTCATTGGAGTAAGATGCGAAACATCTATCAAGAGACGAACGTGGCCGTGCGCCATCCACGCCCCCCCCAGATTTAATAAGACATACGGTCACCCCACCGCTTCTATTCGCTCAGGCTCCCCCAGAATCCTGCAGCCCATACAAGGTCTGGCGCCAAGCAGTGTCAAAGCCTTATATGCAGCATGTAATATTAGAGTGCTGCGTCACAAAACGTCCTGACACTGCCCCGTGTCCGTACCTTGTGTGAGCTGCGGCCCGCAGTGAGAGCCTGATGGTAGAAGCAAAGAGGAGCGGTGAGGTGAGTGTACACCTTTTTTGAAATTATTATTATTGTCCGATGGGGAGGGGGGTAGTCTTATTGTTCAGACTGGCATAGAAAGGTTGATACATTTCTAGCAATATTCCATATGCAGTGACTGGTGATTTTTATTAAGTCGTAAAACTATGTTCTCATGTGCACCTATGCCACTTTTGATGCAACTGGTTGCTACAGTTAAAGCGCACCTAACTTTTCAGGTGACTTTTCAGAACATGCTATCATGTGTGTGTACATGAGCAATAACACTTTCTGCCAATTATATTACTTGTAATTTGTTGTTTGTTTTTTTAGGAGTTTTCCCCTCTGCAAGCTCGAATTCTAATTTCTAGTTTTCTCTGAGCTAGCGGGCAAAGATTAACTACTATCATGTCTTCTTTACACTGTATATTGGAAGCTAAACGGACAAATAAACTATGAGTGCAAGTTACCAAAAAATTACACTTGCGAGGGCGCCGCTCCCTTGTCAGTCTCTTTTAGCCAAAAAGCCCTTTAAATAAAAATTCTCTGGTGTTGTCCAAAATATGTATCCTTTTATTAGTACAGTGAGACTAGCAACCATTTTCTGAGCCATATAGGCTCCATCATCATGCAGATTCACATAATAAAATCAATGGCTAGTATGCCCTAATATAACTGGGAGAAAATGGTCTGGAGGTCAAGAGTTAGGTGTAACCTGAGATGTCAGAGTGCCTGCTCTAAAAGTTAACAAAAAGTAGAAACAACTCCCGATACGGCTGGGAGATGTGAGGCAGACATAGTGGCGTTAAGAAGTGGAAACGAGCGGTGTATTCCAGAGCATTGGGTTTGTGTTTATTATTGCCATGGCAGCGTCACTTTAAAGGGGTTGTCCGAGATCCCAACATTTTTTCAAAAACTCTGTCATACATTACCCCTTATACAGACAACCTAAATAAAGCATTATTTTTTAAAAAAATTCTACTTAACACATTTCTTCTTTGAATTCAGCACAGTTTGTTTACATGCAGTTCAGCTCTGGTTTGTTGATCTTTCCTTGTGATGAAACTTTTTTCACGTGCACGCTCATTGCAGGCTGCAATGAGCGTGCACGTACCTTCCAAGAGTTCATGTGAGCTGTCCTTGCTCCTCCCACTGACCTCCTTCACTGCACTTGTCTTCTTGATGACATTCTTGAAGGATGATGAGCAAATGTTCTCCCCCCCATTATGTTTTTCACATTTATGTTTTATTTCTCTTTTCACCTCTTCGTGTCTACCCTAAGGGTATGTTCACACGCACTAATTACGGACATAATTCGGGCGTTTTTGCCCCGAATTACGTCCGAAAATAGCGCCTCAATAGCGTTGACAAACATCTGCCCATTGAAAGCAATGGGCAGACGTTTGTCTGTTCACACGAGGCGTATATTTATGCGCCGCTGTCAAATGACGGCGCGTAAATAGACGCCCGCGTCAAAGAAGTGACCTGTCACTTCTTTGGGCATAATTGGAGCCATTACTCATTGACTCCAATGAATAGCAGCGCCAATTACGCCCCTAATGGACGCGGCGTTCAAGCGCCTGCACATGCCGTTATGGCTGAAATTACGGTGATGTTTTCAGGCTGAAACATCCCCGTAATTTCAGCCGTTACGGACGCCCTCGTGTGAACATACCCTAACCCTTGTCCGCCCTCCTCTATCTCATGTCTCTCTCCACTAAGGCTATGTTCACACAGAGTTTTTTGGCAGGAACAATATCTGCCTCAAAATTCCGTCTTGAAGATTGCGGCAGATTTACCTCTCCCTGCACGCTGTTTTTTGCGTCGTTTTTCCCGGCGTTTTTTGTGCGCTGTTTGCGTTTTTCTTTGCCGATTTTTTTCGGGGCGTTGTTCGCTTACTTTATCTTGGCGTTTTTTGCTTGTTTGTTTGCGTCTTTTTTTGCGATGTTTTTGAATGTGTTTTCCGTTTCGTTTATCGTATCCTTTTTTTCGCGTCGTTTATCGTTTCTTTTTTTGCGTCGTTGTTGTCGGAAATTTTTTATGCGTTTTTCGTTGCGTCTTTCGTGTGGTTTTCCCCGTTTTTTTTCGCAGCCTTCTTTGCCTCTTTGTTTGCGGCTTTTTTCGCGTCATTTCCCACTATATTTTTTTCGTCGTTTTGCGTGTCGTTTATCATAGCCTTTTTTTCTACGCTTTTCGCGTATTTTTGGGGGGTTTTTTATTTCTGCGTTTTTCGTTGCGTCTTTCGTGGCGTTTTCCCTGTCGTTTTTCGTGGCGTTCTTTGCCTCTTTGTTTGCTGTTTTTTTCACGTTTTTTTTTTAATGTTTTTCCCCGCGTTTATCGTAGCCTTTTTGGCGTTGTTTTTTTATTGTTTTTTGCGGCGTTGTTTGCGGCTTTTTTTGCGTTCGTCCAGCCCCGTCTTATGCCTCATGCACACTTGCGTGTAAGATTGACGCCCGTGAGAAACGCATATGAAAACAGGCCAATTTAAAATAATGGGTCGCGTGTGCTGTGCGTGGTTTTCACAATCAGCACACGGGCGAGATTCACCCTGTTGAGAATGGGGCCTTAGGCACGATTTACACAAGCGTGAATCACGTCCGTGTGCTGTGCTTTGAAAAAACGCACAACACACGCGACCCATTTATTTCAATGGGGCCGTTGACACATGCGTGACTTTTCACGCAGCGAGAGTCCGCTGCGTGAAACATACTGCATGTCCTCTATTGGTGCGTTATCCTGCACCTACACTCACATTGAAGTCAATGCATGCGTGAAAACCACGCACCGCACACACGTGTTTGGTGCGTGATTTACACAATTTGTTAGATGAAAAAAATGTGCTGGCTTTGTGAGTGCGTGAATAACACATGACAATCGAAAAGCACACTGATGCATAAGGGCGGATTTACACGAGCGTGTGCGTTTTGCGCACGCAAATACAGTGGCGTTTTGCGTGCACAAAATGCACTTGACAGCTCCGTGTCATGTTCATATGGTGCGCAGCTGCGTGCTTTTCGCGCAGCCACCATCATTATGACACTACGTTTGGATGTTTGTAAACAGAAAAGCATGTGGTGCTTTCCTGTTTACATTCATACTTTTTACTGCTGTTGCGTGAATCACGCGTGTCCCACGGAAGTGCTTCTGTGTGGTGCGCGTGATTTTTACGCACCCATTGACTTCAATGGGTGCGTGATGCTCGAAAAACGCAGAAATATAGAACATGTCGCGAGTTTTACGTAGCGTACTTACGCTGGGCAAAACTCACGGACAGTCTGCATGCCCCCATAGACTTGCATAGGTCCGTGCGACCCGCGTGAAAACCACGCGGGTTGCACGGACGTATAGCACGTTCGTGTAAATCCGCCGTAACGCACACACACACAGACATGATTGACGCAAGTTTTTCACGCGTGTAAAATACACACGCTCGTGTGCATGAAGCCTTACTAATGGACGCTGTTAGACAGTAATGAACTAGTAATACATTTTAAAATAAATGAGGACATAGAAAAAATATTGTAATGAAATAACACACACAACACTGGTTAACGATTTTATTAAAAATAAAAAAGGGTGTCATTGAAGTAGTCCTTGAACTGTAAAAAACACATAACTAAGAAAAAAAAAGTGATGCTTAGATACACTGCTCATGTGTGATACTGTCTGTTTGACCATGTATCTAAGCCTACCACAAGGTAGCCTTAGATACATTACCCAAGCAGACAGTGTCACACATGGGCCATGTATCTAAGAATACATGTTAGGCTTAGATACAGGGCCCCAAAACACAAATCTTATACAGGAATAAAAAGAATGTCATCTGGGGTCCTGTATCTAAGCATACATTGTGTTAGGCTTAGATACAGGCTCCATGTGTGACAATTTTTTTTAGCCACTGTATCTAAGCCTAACAATGTAGGCTTAGATACAGGACCCCAGAAGATCTTTTACAGTTTAATATTATACGCTCTGCTCCGGGACTCCTGACATCGTAGCAGAGCCTATAATAGCGTAGTGCGGCTCCTCCTTGGGCCTGCTCGGTGCTACGGCGCAACGGTGTCCCGCGGGCCGCAGATAACAGCCTCAAGGGCTGCATGCGACCCGTGTACTGCATCGAGTTGTCTGATCCCCTATCAAAGCCTACTATGTGTAGGCTTTGATAGGGGAAGAACTAAAAGTACAGAGGTCACTGTACCTCTCTAGTCCGCGGGTGCCGTCCCTCTTCACTTTTTTCACTGTGAACACGCATAGGCGCGCTCACAGTGAAAAAAAGCTGCATAGGCTGGGCGGGCACCCGCAGAAACGACACATCTCCAGTGACGTGTCGTGTCCCATCCGAGGTCTCGCTGGGGCGAGACCATGTGATCGGGACACGACACGACAGTGGAGGAGGAAGAAAACGTGACGTCAGAAGACATGTGATCGGCAGAAAAGAGCTGCCAGAACGGAGAACAGAAGCAAGATTGCACAGGTAAGTATATTAGGGAATAGTTAATGTGTGTATTGTGTGTTTAACTTTTAAATAAAAATATATCTCGGACAACCCCTTTAAGGCTACCTAGATACATTCATATGAAGACTGGCACTTTTCAGTATTTGGGTTCTTGTGAGTGCCGGACTAGAACGAGGGGGAGAGACCTTAAAATGCGGGGAGTTGATCAATGTGTGTAGAATTGGCCAGCTTTGTGTAATACAGTTGTAACGGGGACACAATTGAATGGTTTGTTAGCCCATCTTGCTAGCGATGATCGTCAGCTGAAGCAGTGGAGACCAAATGTCAGGGAGAGGTTGACTTGGATGGCAAGTTAAACAGTGGTCCCCTGAACCATGTCGATAGTTGTGTGGGGGATAGCCCATACGATCAGGGAATGAAGGTTTCTTCTATTACTCTATCCTACAGGGGACGATGTAGGCCAGTGCTAGGATAAGGGTAGTATAGCGTGGTGGTTGTTGTGGTGACCTGGTTCGGCGTAGGGACGACTGTGAAAGAGTACGTGGGGATTGTACCAAAAGTACTGTATCCTTAAGGACACCAAGGGTGAAAACTGTATTTGAATAAGATATAAGTTATGATAAAATCAGATCAATAGATGATAGGGCAATGTAGAAGTTATGCCTTAAAAACAAAACCCCAAAACAATCTAAGAATCACAATTTATTTTCAGATTCCACCCCACATATATTTTTTTTCCAGTTTCCTAGTATATTATATGGTACCATTAAAAACTACAACTCATCCCGCAAAAACAAGGTCTTCTATAGCTATGTCGAAGGCAAAATAATAAGTTGTGGCTTTTGGAATCTAAAAATAACCGTGGACCCAAGGTGTTTTCCGACTTATTTAAAAACAGTGACCAAGGAATCTAAAGGGTAAACAAGCACGTCAACTCTGCAGTCATGTCAATAAACAGCGGCGGGGAATAATGCTTCTTTTTTTTGTTTTATTGCATTCTCCGCCCCTTGGCATAATTTTTTTATTGAGTTGAAAATCCCCATTAATAAATATATGAACAAGAATAGGGCCCAATATTAACCTCTGTAATACCCTACTAGTAACGGCGACCCAACCTGATTATGTACTATTAATAATTTCCCCGTTTACTATCACTGAGCCAGTTATTTATTCAATTACCCGCATTTTCCCCCAGCCCAAACATTCCCATTTTCTGTACCAACCTTTTGTGTGATATAGAATCAAATACTTTGGAAAAATCAAGATCTATAATCCAATGATTCACTCCATTCCGGTGTAGAATAAACCTCCTTTCAGAATCTGACTATTTTGACAGGATTAAACAAATGCTGATATATAGAATTCTAAAAGTTTATTTTCATTGAGATACTCTAGGCTAGTATCTTAGAAAACCTTCATACATCTTACCCATAGTTCCCATGTTAATTGAGACAAAACGATAATAAAAAATTTACTAAAATTGGCGGCATTTGTTAGATGCACTTAGACAATAAAACTTCATATAAAGCAAACGTAAGGGAAATAAAATGTTACCTGGATACAGAATTATCACTGTTTGAGACATTATTTAGAGGGGTAACAGAAGTAAGTGAACCAAGACTTGTAGAAGTAGAAATCTGTCATAAAAAAAAAAAGAAAAAACATAAATAAACGAAATGAAGCAATTTCTTTAAATTTACTTGACATCTTTAAGCAAAAATTGTTTTTGGAACTTAATTTTTTTAGGCTTTGCTACATTCCATTTGCAGAGCCATGTTTAAAACGCACTGTAGTTATATTAACGCAGAGATTGATTACAAACCGGCATAACTTAATTTTTTTTATTTATATAGTCAATATTGCCAGCTTCTTTTGCAATTCTGTTGTATAATTTGTCCAGTGTCCTTCCTACATGGCCCTTAGAAAAATAATAAGGCTGCTGCATGCAAAGCAATCTCTTGCATACCACCCAATCTTCGTAAATGGGTAGAAATAGCCAAGTTCAAAAACTCATGCCCAAGGATGGGCCATCTTTCTTTAATTTGCAAGAAGCACATATACAGCAATTATCACTGCAACAGAACATTTAAAGAGAAAAGCAGCTTAAGGGCTGATTCAGACCAACGTTGCGTTTTTGCGCGCGCAAAAAACGCGGCGTTTTGCGCGCGAAAAACCACTTGACAGCTGCGTGTGTCATCCGTGTATGATGCGCGGCTGCGTGATTTTCGCGCAGCCGCCATCATAGAGAGGAGTCTAGTCTACGTCAGTCACTGTCCAGGGTGCTGAAAGAGTTAACTGATCGGCAGTAACTCTTTCAGCACCCTAGATAGTGAATGCCGATCACAATATCGAGAAACCTGTTAAAAAAAAAGAAAAAGTTCGTACTTACCGAGAACTTCCCTCGCGGCCGTTGCCTTGGTGAAGCGCCTCTCTTGACATCGGGCCCCACCTCCCTGGATGACGCGGCAGTCCATGTGACCGCTGCAGCCTGTGCTTAGCCTGTGATTGGCTGGAGCTGTCACTTGGACTGAATTGTCATCCCGGGAGGTCAGACTGGAGGAAGAAGCCGGGAGTTATCGGTAAGTCAGAACTACTTTTTTTTTTTACACGTTCATGTATATTGGGATCGGAAGTCACTGTCCAGGGTGCTGAAACAGTTTAACTCTTTCAGCACCCTGGACAGTGACTATCTCCTGACGTCGAGTACCGGAAATTTTTTTGCCGGGTTCGGCCAAAACGAGTTCTGCCGAACCCGGTGAAGTTCCGTTCGGTTGTCCGGGTTCGCTCATCTCAAAGACACTCCGTTTGGATGTTTGGAAACAGAAAAGCACGTGGTGCTTTTCTGTTTACATTCATCCTTTTGACAGCTGGTGCGCGAAACAGTCGGTTCGCACGGAAGTGCTTCCGTGCGACCTGCGTGGTTTTCACGCACCCATTGACTTCAATGGGTGCGTGATGCGCGAAATACGCGGAGATATTGAGCATGTCGCGCTTTTTGCGCAGCGGACAAACGCTGCGCAAAAAGCACGGACTGTCTGTACTGCCCCATAGACTTGTATTGGTCTGTGCGTGGCGCGTGAAAACCACGCGGCCCGCACGGACCCAATACACGTTCGTGTGAATCCCCCCTAACTCTGTAGTGGTGACCAGCCTATTTGGGGCCTTAAAGTGTCAGTCCAGTTATACTTTCCCATTTGAACAAACGTAGGGCGTAGAGAGTCGCTCCTGCAAGCTGGGCGGTACTGTTACCATGGCAACCATATGAAGTGCCAGTGCAGAATATTGCTTGGGTCCAACAATACCACCCAGCGTGCAGGAGCCCCTCTCCACAACCGACGTGAGTTTGATAGGAGAATATAACTGTGCTGACACTTTAAAAGGGTACCTCCAGTTAGGGCTGGGAAATCAAATTAATTTGATTAATTCGCCCTCAAGGCCTCTGACGATCCTGTTTTTAACAGATCGTTGAATCCATTCTCTAGTGGCGCCGTCGAACCGTGCTACAGGAGGAAGATCTGCCTCGCCACCTGCCTGGTCCGCCCCGTCTGAGAAGTATCGCCCTGTTCTATCCCCATCTGCTCCCCTATGGAACTATGGAACTGCTGTTCTGCACTTAAAATTATGCAGTACAGAACAGCAGTTCCATGGGGAAGGAGCATCCGTTTTTTAAGGCCATAAAAAACGGATGGCAAATGGATGACAATTTGGAGATACACTGATGCAAAACGGGCATGAAAAACTGACCGTTCACACGGAAGGGTTTCTCGGTCGTCACACGGCTACAGTAAAAACGATTGACCCCAAATGGGGCTATTCACATGGCCGATTTGTTGACGGTCCGTTTTACTTAATTTGGGCCGCACTCTCGGCTCCCATAGAACTACATGGGGCAGTGTAAAACTCGGGCGTCACTCAGGGCCATGTTTTCTGCCGCTCTCTCTCCTCCTCACAGCACGAAGTGCATGTGAGGAGGAGATTTTTTGCTAATAGCGTTGGACATCGAAGAATTGCATAGGTTGCCGTGTGGCGCTATATACATAGATACATACATGATCTAACTAGAAGCGGTATCTCCCCAGAGCGTTGCCGACACTCTGGCCAGGGTTTTCGCTCCAGGAGAAGCCTCTGATGTCGCTATCCATCTATGGACAGTGACATCAGCAGCTCCTCCTGAAGCAGAATCCCCAGGTAGAGTGTCGCCGACGCTCTGGCTGGGGCTTCCGCTTCTGGAGGAGCCTCTGGCGTCACTCTCCATATATGGACAGTGATGTCAGGGGCTCCTCCAGGAGAGGAATCCCTGGCCAGACTGTCGGTGACGACCTACAAGGGGGCTGTGCGGCGCTACCTACAAGGGGGCTGTGCGGCACTGTTTAGAGAGGGCATGAACAACTGCGAATACTGTCCAATTTGCAGAGAAACCAGCCAAAGCTACAGTACACTGTTCACTGGTTATGAGGATATGGTAGGAAGTAAAAGACTAGCAGAGAAAAAGCCAAAAACCAATGCAAAGAAGCTGAGGGATCAGACAAAGCTCTCTACTCTAAAAGCAAGAGAAAATGGTGACTGGTCGATCATGTAACTTTCCTGTGGGTGTTTTAAGTAGGTTGGGACCAAAAAAAACTGACAAATGAAATTCATCCATTTTTTAAAACGTACAGTAGAAAAAGGATGCAAAACGGATCAGTTGGACGTTAAAAACAGAAACATGACCTGGAATGGAAACGAAAGCAAAACGACCTAGAAAAACAGACCAAAAACGTAGCCTAAATAAGTACGATGCCAGGAGTGCCATTTACATGTACCGTGTTCGGGCCGGGAAATGCGGCTGAAACACGGATTGTTTTTCAGTGTCATGTGAATCCGGCCATAATGTCATTTATTTAAAACCCCATCATGGGGCCGGTTCTGCACAGGGCTCTGCTCGGACACTATAATGTAATCTCTCCCCAAAGTGCCCGCTCGGCGCCATCTGCCTGCCTCTGATGCAATTTAGACTGCTCTCGTCTGCAGTGGTCGGAGACCGGCTGAGGTGGAGACAGGCAGAGAGGGATGTTAGCGAACAAAGTGCCTAATTGATTATAGATTCTGTTAACCTCTTTCCTGCCGGGGAACAGGTTAATAGAAACTATAATCAATTTGATATACACTTCTCCTATCGTATTTCTGATAAAGTATTTGCAAAGGTTAAAAGTTGTGAAGTTACGTACAATTATTAAAGTAATATACCGTATTTTTCTAACTATAAGACGCAGATTTTAGCTACAAATAAATCTTGCTAAAAAGTCCCTGCGTCTTATAGTCCGCAGTCAAGGGACCCGGAATCGCCGGGCGCCATGACCGCTTCATTGCTTAACCCCTTCCCGACCCATGACGTGCCGACACATCATGAAGCTGGAGGGGGATGGTGTATGGAGTGGGCTCACGCACTGAGCCCGCTCCATACACTGCAGGTGTGACACACTGCTCTAACTGCCAGGAACAGCAAATTCACTGTTCCTGGCAGTTTAAAGGGCTTGTGCCATAAAACACATGTATCCCCTATCCACAGGATAGGGGATACATTTGTAATCGATAAGGAGAACGGGGACCGAAAGTTACCAAGAGCGCTGCATGAAGCTGTGACTTCCGCGTTCTGTGTCCGGCAGCTTCATAGAGATGAATGGGATTCTTCTGCGCATGCGTGAGCGACTCTCCATTGATCTCTATGGAGCTGCATCACAGAACCCGGAAGTCCAGGCTTCTCATGTATCGCTTTGGGTGACTTTCGGCACGGTCGGACCCACAGTAATTTCCCATGTAGCCCTTATTCTGTGGATAGGGGATACATGTGTTTTATGGCAAACTCCTTTAACTAGTTAAATGCTGCGGTCAATAGCGACCGCGGCGTTTATAGGGTTTGTCACATGTCAGATAGATGCAGGTCCCACCTCTGGGACCCGCACCTATCTCTAGAATGGGGCCCCCTAAACCCCGTTCTAGCTTTCTGTGCTCTCCCGGCCACATGTGGAGTTACTGAAACAGCGTAACTCGCGGAGCTACGCTGTTTCCATAACTCCCATAGAACTGAACAGCAGTTACGGAAACTGCGTAGCTCGCATGCTACGCTGTTTCCGTAACGGTCATTCACTACTATGGGAGTTAGGGAAACAGTGTAGTTACGCTGTTTCAGTAACTCCACATGTAGCCAAGTGGCCGCGGGTCAAGTCCCCTAGGGGAACTAAAAATGTGTAAAAAAAAAAATAGAAAAAAGTATTACAAGTTAAAAAAAAACAAAAACAATTTTCCCATTTTTCCCCAAGCACAATGTAAAAAATAAAATAATTTGGTATTACTGTATCCGTAAAAGCCCGATCTATTACAATATACCATTATTTAACTCGCACGGTGAGTTTAAAAATTGAAAACATCAAAATAGTTTTTTGGTCCCCTTAGTGCTTAAAAGATGAAATAAAATAAAAAAAAAAGTGATCAAAAGAATCGTATGTACCAAAAAATGGTGCCAATAAAACTACAGCTCGTCCCGCAAAAAGTAAGCCCTCACACCGCTCAATCGATGAAAAAAAAAATAAAAAAAAATTGGGCTCTCAGAATGTGGTGAAACCGAATAAATTATTTTTTAACAAATCATTTTTTTCCTACTCTAGGTTGTCTAAACCTGGATGCGTCTTATGGTCAGGTGCGTCTTATAGTCCGAAAAATACGGTATGTTAAAAGGTTATTATGTAAAGAAAATAATTTATTAAAATGATCTTTTGGTATTTTGTTTATTTAACAGTAATAAGAAAATAGATATTCAAATCGAAAAATCGCACATAGGGTTAAAAGAGAAAAAAAAAAAAAAGAGGATTTTTTTTTTGTCAAAACCGCCCAGCCCTACCTCCAGTTGTACTGATATTATATAGAAAAACGATTATAGTGCATAAGTGTGATAGATTACAGGTGGACCCTTCACGGGACCCGCTGACAGTAAACCGGTTAGCCCCGCAGACCTGACGGATTTAGGTCTTAGTGCACGATACAGCTGCTCTGTATACAGGATACAAAGCAGCTGTATCTCAAAGTAAAAAATATATATATTTTTTAATCAGATAACTTTTATTCAGATCCAAAAATAAACCGTATAGCTGTTGAATTACTTGGTACAAAAAAGAAAAGTAAAACAATACACATTCCCACCCCCCACCAAACCAACTCCCCAACTTTAGAATTAGTCCTTTTGGTCTAAGCAGATAAGTACTGTTCCAGGATATGCAACAACATTATTGCCATTGTGGTCATTTAAACCTAAGGTAATGTCATAATTAGACAATATGTAGTACATATACTAGTCCTTCTCAATTGAAAGACTGATGATAATAATAATTTATTTCAGTAATTCAATTAAAAAAAAGTGAAACTCATATTATATAGACTCCTCTATTTCCAGCATTTTTTTAATTTTAATGTTGATGATTATGGTAATAGTTAATGAAAACCCAAAATTACGTGTCTCAGAAAATTTGATTATATAAATCCAATATCAAAACTTATTTTTAATACTGAAATGCTGGCCTTCTGAAAAGTATGTCCAGTATATGTGCTCACTGCGATTGATTGGCCAGCAAACTCGCCTGACCTAAACCACATAGAGAATCTATGTGGTATTGTCAAGAGGAAGATGACACCAGACCCAACAATGCAGACAAGGTGAAGGCCGCTATCAAAGCAACCTGGGCTTCCATAACACCTCAGCAGTGCCACAGGCTGATCACCTCCATGCCACGCCGCATTGATGTAGTAATTCATGCAGAATCGGAGCCCAGAGCAAGTATTGAGGGCATATACTGTACATACGTTTCAGTAGGCCAACATTTCGGTATTAAAAATCATTTTTGAAATTGGGCTTATATAATCAATTTTTCTGAGACACTAAATTTTGGGTTCTCATTAACGGTTACCATAATCATCAACATTAAAAGAAAAACATGCTGTAAATAGATCACTCTGTGTGTAATGAATTTATATAACATAGGAGTTTCACTTTTTGAATTGAATTACTAAAATTAATTAACTTTTTGATGATATTCTAATTCATTGAGAAGGACTAGTATATTTGCCCAACCCAGTACCCAAATACCCCCCCCCCCCCCCAACCAACCACAGCTCCATGACACAGTCTCATCAGTCTTTCAAGACACCAGTATAATCTATCAATTCATAAAGTACTTCTTCCAGGCCAGTGTCTCGCTAGTTCCTGGGAAACCACCCCAGGACAAGTCAACCATTTCCCCTACTGCCGATCAAATTTCTGAAGAGCCCCCCATTTGAGATATACTCGTCTTTCCAAGGTGATCATATTATTTAGATACGTTATAAGCTCAGGCAAACCAGGAGGATCTTTCTGTATCCAGTATTTAGCTATAAGTTTTCGTGCATGGTAGAGAACAGCCAATAACTAGCCAGCTCTATACAGTCCCAGAACAGATATTTCAGGTCTGCCATATCTGTGAGACACCTAGGACAATCTGCAGACGATCCGATATGAGTCTGCCAGAGCAGCTTTGGCGTCCTGTACACTCTATGCAACAGAAACAATTGCGAACATCTATGCGCTACATTAAGAGATACCAGCTGTGGAGATACAAGCACCTCCTCCCACTCAGTTGTGAGAGGCCCCACATCACTTTCCCATTTACTTTTTACAGCCCCCAGTAAATCCCCTAGGTGCACCAATAGCATCTTCGTATACACCAGTGAGAGAATACCTTTAGTAGTATCCGATCCCAGAATATGTTCCAGAATGCCCCAGCTTGGAACATTCCAAATTAACCACCCTAGCCTGGGCCGCATGTCTCAACTGTAAATATTGGTAAAATGATCTATTGGGAATATCAACGTCATCTTTAAACTGTTGAAAGGATTTAAAATTGCCATCTTTATACAAATGATCCACATATTGCACCCCTTTCTGTTCCCAAACTTGAAAGCCTTCAAGTAGATAAGGGTTATTCCATATAAAATCTACCAAACCTGTCCAGAAACTCAGGCAGAAACTTCAACATCCGCTACAAACATATCATCCGCGTATAGCACTATATGTTCCTCCTCAGCTCCATATTTAACACCTCAAATATTTGGGTGATGTCTGACCGTACTCGCCAAAGGTTCTATTGCCAAAGCGAACAGCAGCGAGGACAATGGGCAGCCCTGACGCGTCCCTCTCGCTAAGGGGGACGACTCAGATAACACACCATTAGCCCGTATTTTTGCGACTGTTCCCAATACAAGAGCTGTACCCACTTCATTAAATTCTGCCCAAACCCGAACGGCTCCAACACCGCCCACAGGTACCCCCACTCCATACTATCAAACGCCTTAGCGGCATCGAGGGATAGATCAGCTCTAGAACGGGGGCCCTCTGGAGTCGCATGGATGTTTAAGAATAACTTACTCAAATTAGTTGCCGTAGATTTGGAGGGCACGAAGCCTGTCTGATCCGGAGATATTATAGATGCAATCACCCTAGCCAATCTACAGGCAAGAATTTTCACCAAAATCTTGATGTCAGAGGTCAATACAGAAATAGGTCAATATAAAATCAGGTTACGCCAAATCCTTTCCCTCCTTGAGCAGCACTACAATGGCCGCTTCATACATCGTGCGGGGCAATCTCCCCCTATTCAACCCATCTGTAAACATACTCAACAAGTGTGGCAACAAGTCTTCTCCATAAGTTTTATATATTTCTGTGCGTAAGCCATCTAACTCCGGCGCCTTATTCGCCATTGAGCGCAACGCCTCAATAGACAGTGGACCGTCAAACATATCTCGGTCCTCCGCACCCAAAGTTACCCATGGGATCGCTTCTAAATATTCCATTAATAGGTCTGTCGTATAATCCACCCAAGAGCTATACAGAGACATAAATAATCTTATTTTCAGCTTGTTCTAAACTATAATCCCTTAGCGATTTTTGGCCGTTGTTCCAATTCACGTGTGGCCGGGGTACCATCCCTAATGTGTAGCTCTTCAGTGGACGTCACTCTCTGCGTTAACTCAACCCCCAGCGTATATATACCCCTCACAGATACGACGACTTCAGGGAATCTCACAGGACATCTACCGGGACTGCAGCAGTATTAAAGTAAAAATATTCTAGTATAAGCGGGGCAATCTTGTCCACGTCTATTAACTTGACCCAGAACGGGGTTCAACCGCCACCCCCATCTCCTATGTCCTACCTCGGAACGAACTGTAACCCTCAACAAACATAAAAAAGTTACAGCTCTTCGAATGTGACAATGGAAAAATGTAAAAAATGGCTTGGACATTAGGGCCCAGAATGCAAGCAGGGGGAAGGGGTTAAAGACCATGTAAAACTACGAAACAGTTGAACCACACGCAGACTAGTCCCATTGAATGGGGCTAATCTGCGTGTGGCTACTTGTTTTGTTTTTTTTTTGTTTCTTTTTTTTCCCCCCCAGACGGAAGTGACAAACTTTTTTCCGCAACTCAGACTTCAATACCATGTGCAGACAGTTCCATGCAGTGTAAAGGGGCGGTTTACCTTTCAGATCAAAGACGCTTTTTGTAAACAATTTTTCATGTGTATTCAGATACAGAATTAGCACCGAAATACAAGTGAAATTCCGCCTTACATGGCCTTACATTGAACATGAACATGGCCTTACATTGCTGCTAATATTAACATCCAGCATGAAGCAGAGAAATAGGAAGCCTCATAAAGGAGTCAAAATCTAGTGGGACTAGGCAAAGAAAGAGGTAAACGCCTCTTAATAAATTTAGCACATCTTACTCTAGCGCACTTTCATTCTGGCATATGAAATGCCAGCCTCAGTATATTACTCCCCAAAATCTTTTCAAGTAAAATTGCCTAGAGGCACATTATACATACTTTTAACTTAAAGAGGCTCTGTCACCAGATTTTGCAACCCCTATCTGCTATTGCAGCAGATCGGCGCTGCAATGTAGATTACAGTAACGTTTTTATTTTAAAAAAACGAGCATTTTTGGCCAAGTTATGACCATTTTTGTAGTTATGCAAATGAGGCTTGCAAAAGTCCAAGTGGGTGCGTTTAAAAGTAAAAGTCCAAGTGGGCGTGTATTATGTGCGTACATCGGGGCGTTTTTAATACTTTTACTAGCTGGGCGTTCTGACGAGAAGTATCATCCACTTCTCTTCAGAACGCCCAGCTTCTGGCAGTGCAGACACAGCGTGTTCTCGAGAGATCACGCTGTGTCGTCACTCACAGGTCCTGCATCGTGTCGGCCACATCGGCACCAGAGGCTACAGTTGATTCTGCAGCAGCATCGGCGTTTGCAGGTAAGTCGATGTAGCTACTTACCTGCAAACGCTGATGCTGCTGCAGAATCAACTGTAGCCTCTGGTGCCGATGTGGCCGACACGATGCAGGACCTGTGAGTGACGTCACAGATCAGCACTGCCAGAAGCTGGGCGTTCTGAAGAGAAGTGGATGATACTTATCAGAACGCCCAGCTAGTGAAAGTATTAAAAACGCCCCGATGTACGCACATAATACACGCCCACTTGGACTTTTACTTTTAAACACACCCACTTGGACTTTTGCAAGCCTCATTTGCATAACTACAAAAATGGTCATAACTTGGCCAAAAATGCTCGTTTTTTAAAAATAAAAACGTTACTGTAATCTACATTGCAGCGCCGATCTGCTGCAATAGCAGATAGGGGTTGCAAAATCTGGTGACAGCCTCTTTAAATCTCTAAAATATCACATGGAATATTGTGTACATGTTTTGTCAGTTCTGTAGAAAAATGAACCAAGTCCATAAACATATCAAGGAGAAAACCACAACGTCTAAAACCAAGATTAGAATTGAGAACTGTAATAGCCGCTTTTGAGATTTGAGGTAAACTTGGGGGCTTCACTTATAGGGTAGGCGCACACATTGTGGAAATGCTGCAGATTTTGCATCCAGATATAAGGAAGGGAAATTCGCAGAAGACAGAATCAGACATGTAGATGAAATTTGAACAGCTCATCTACTTGCGGAGTATTTTTTCCCTGCAGAAATTGACCTATACTGCAGATTTTGAAAAGCGTACCGTGTCAACTTGTTACGGATTTTCACCACTTTAAATGTAGATTTCGCTGTGTATTTGCGTGCACCTAGACATATAGTGGAAAGCTTGAAATATATGGTGGGTGTGCAAAACAGACCTCAGCTGATGTAGGGGAAAAAAATCAATCTTGAGTTATGCACACAGCCGTATTACAAGTGTAACATATCTAAAATAGTATCATAATTCACAACAATGGAGGGAATAATTCAAAAAGTATACACCAGTTTTCTAGCATAAATGAGTTTCTAAATTTGGTGCACGCCGTAATTCCGAAAGTGGTGAAAAAGGGGCGGGGTTTATTCATAGGGGATGGGGCCAACAAAAGGAAAACAGATTTCTCAATTTACACCAGAATCTGGCGCAAATCTACTCCTGCTCAGAGCAGGCGCAGATCTGCATTTCTCACGCACGAACAGCCAAAAATGCGTCAAATATACTAAGTGTGCACATATAATATATTTGGTGACATTTCCGTCAACATAAAAAAGTTTAAAACTAGCTTTTGAGATGCCAGTCTTAACCCCTTGTCGACATTTGTTGTAACCGTGCGACATGATTGGCAAGGGGTCTCCGCAGTTTGTCGTGCTTACGACAAGTTAATGGCGTGGACAGCTGACACCCTGCTGTAGCGGCCGGGACCGGAGTTGGCTCAAATCCTGGCCAATTAACAATATCTAAATGGTTTCTAGCCGATCGGCACCACCACAACGCGACCGCAGGGGTGTTGATAGTTGCTATGGCAACTGGAGATCTAACAATGGCCTCCAGGCCTGTAATTTAATAAAGTCCATTAGGCCCTGCCTTCAACAAAACGTTCCTACAAAGTTAGAAGCATATGGTTGTCCAAAATGTATTAGTATGCTTTAGTATTAAGATTTTCTTTTACTGAAATGAAGGGTCCAAGGTCAACCCCTGAAGAACAACCCCATAGAATTATCCCTCCTTCACCAGACTTTACAGTTGGCTCAATGCAGTCAGGCAGGTAACGTTTTGCTGGCATTCACCAAACCCAGACTCGTCCATCAGACTGCCAGATAGAGAATAATGATTCATCACTCCACAGAACACGTTTACACTGCTCCAGAGTCAAGTCGTGGCGTGCTTTACACCACTCGGACGCTTAGCTTTGTGCTTGGTAATGTAAGACTTGCATGCAGCTGCTCGGCCATGGAAACCCATGCCATGAAGCTTCGGCACACCGGTTTCGTGCGGATGTTAAAGCAGTTGTCCGCTACCAGACAACTCATTAACTATCCACTGAATAGGTCATCAGTATATCAGTGTGGGTCTGACACCCGGACCCCGTGCCGATAAGTTGAATGGGCTGCCTGTGGGCACCGGATGTTATTGCACAGTATGCAATGTGTGGTGCCAGAATGCAGTGGCTCTGTACATAGCATAGCAGAGGCCGTGCTGCCGAACTGCAGCTCTGCTCTTATTCACTTGAATAGGAGCAGAGCTGCAGCACGCTGCTATTTTGTGGGCGAGGCCATCTGCTTCCGGCACGAATGTCCGGTGGCTGGAGAAGCTGATAAGTGCGGGGTCCGGGTGTCGGACCCCCACCAATCATATACTGATGACCTATCCGGTGGATAGGTCATCAGTTGTCCGGCAGTGGACAACCCCTTCAATGCCAGAGGCTTGGAGCTCTGTAGTTATTGAGTCAGCAGAGCGCATGACTTTCATGCACTATGCGCCTCAGCACTCTGCGACCCCATTCTGTAACTTTACATGGTCTGCTACTTTGTGGCACAGTTGCTGTGGTTCTTAAACGCTTCTACTTTTCAATAATACCATTTATAGTTGATCGGAGAATATCTAGGAGGAAGAAATTTTACAAACTGACTTGTTGCAACGGTGTCATCCTATTGCAGTACCACGCTGGAATTCAGTGAGCTCTTTAGAATGACCCGTTTATATAGGCGAACTGCATGGCTCGGTGCTTGATTTTATACACCTGTGCAATGGGACTTACGGGAGCGCGCTTTGTTTGATCATGTGCAGTAGCTCCTGGCCACCTCTGTGCATCTGGTGCATGCACAATAGTATTTGAGCCATCCTATTCTGCTCTACTCGGCAGATCCAGACAGAAAAATAGCAGAGTAAACTAAAATCTGGGTATTAAACTTGTGCTATTGCATCTGCAAATATGATGAACTGATGCAGGATGATATTGCAGTGATGGAGGGCAAAGTCGACAGAACGTGCAATGGGGGAGAGGATGAGCTGACAGGTATCAGGTATTTACTCCCCCACAGCACGTTCGGACAGCTTTGCCCTCTATCACTGAAATAAGAGTATGCATCCGTGTATTAGTTGGGGTCAGTGACAAGGTTGAGTAACAACCGTAGTATTGGGGTGTTTTCTTTGGAACATTCCTGGTAGCACAGTGCTACATATGGACGCTCTCCCACTATCCATTCTGCTTCCCTTCCTACTCCTTTCTCGCTGAAATATGCCTACTTTGTCAGTATATAAAAATGGATTGCTACTCTGATAGTAAACCTGTCAATCTTATTCAACTTCTCCACTGAATGTTCTGACCTTGAGTGGCGAGTGCTGTGGGTTTAGCCCTCTTTCACTGATTTGTCAGTCTAATGGGAGCAAAGTTGTGTCAAAGGCTTCCATCCCTGGTACTGGAGCCAACAGCAGTATATGTCATACTGCTGGCTCCCATACTGGAAATGGGAGTCAACGTTATGTATTCGGTGAATGGGAAAAATAATATATAGCATTAGTATGTGTTACAATGGCTCCTGTACCCAGTGTTAAAGCTGAAAACATGACATATACAGATCGTAAAATGGGAGTAGGGCGTTATTAGTAAGATTCACAAAAGCAAAGGCAATAGCAAACACTCTTACCATTTAAAGAGGCTCTGTCACCAGATTTTGCAACCCCTATCTGCTATTGCAGCAGATCGGCGCTGCAATGTAGATTACAGTAACGTTTTTATTTTTAAAAAACGAGCATTTTTGGCCAAGTTATGACCATTTTTGTAGTTATGCAAATGAGGCTTGCAAAAGTCCAAGTGGGTGTGTTTAAAAGTAAAAGTCCAAGTGGGCGTGTATTATGTGCGTACATCGGGGCGTTTTTAATACTTTTACTAGCTGGGCGCTCTGAAGAGAAGTAACATCCTCTTCTCTTCAGAACGCCCAGCTTCTGACAGTGCAGATCTGTGACGTCACTCACAGGTCCTGCATCGTGACGGCCACATCGGCACCAGAGGCTACAGTTGATTCTGCAGCAGCATCAGCGTTTGCAGGTAAGTCGATCTTACCTGCAAACGCTGATGCTGCTGCAGAATCAACTGTAGCCTCTGGTGCCGTCACGATGCAGGACCTGTGAGTGACGTCACAGATCTGCACTGCCAGAAGCTGGGCGTTCTGAAGAGAAGAGGATGTTACTTCTCTTCAGAGCGCCCAGCTAGTGAAAGTATTAAAAACGCCCCGATGTACGCACATAATACACGCCCACTTGGACTTTTGCAAGCCTCATTTGCATAACTACAAAAATGGTCATAACTTGGCCAAAAATGCTCGTTTTTTAAAAATAAAAACGTTACTGTAATCTACATTGCAGCGCCGATCTGCTGCAATAGCAGATAGGGGCTGCAAAATCTGGTGACAGAGCCTCTTTAAACTACAAGTACAGGACACTTGAAACTGATATTGCATATACATCGACAGAAGATTATGGCAACATGGAGAGGGCGGCATGAACTATCTGAAAGGTTCCCTTTAAGCAACAACTTTTTATGTCCTTTTGTTAGCTAAGGTTTCCAATTTGGTGCATGACAACTAATCGCAACTATGCTTAGGATGTACTATCAGCAGACATCTATTGAGTGAACTTCCATGGATTTCAATGATTTATTACCATATTTTCTAACCATGTGGTCATAAACCTAAACGATCATATAGAAATCATAAAAGGAAAAAAAAAAAAAAAAAGTTTCAGGATTTACCTGTTGAACTGTAACACTGGGCATCATAAAAGCATCAGGTGTCATTAGTTTAGGCTTTGAGTCGGTTGGCAGCAACAGAAAATCTGTGGTGGTTCTGACACTTTCAGACTGAGATTCACGAATGGATTCTGAAACAGGCAGCCTTTCCGTTCCAATATCTAATTGATCTGGAGTAGCTGAAAGCAAACAGACAGATTGCTGAAATAACGGTTATAAAAACTGAAATGCCGTCTGTATATAGTCTTAAGTAACAAAAGTCAGATAGAATGTAGACATATAGTGGAGGGAGAACAAGAGATTCTGTACTGGTGGCGAAATCTGCTGTAGGTGCCCTTAACGGAAGCTTACTTGTAGTCAAAAGTATGCCTGCATGCGATCCTAGTGTGCCAAACCATGGGACAATACAGGTTTTTGGGCACTTGCCCATGCCTGCCTCATAGCATCTGGCAACTTAAAGGCTCAGAATGGTGGAAATTAGAGTGGCTGACAGACCAGACCTGTATATGCTCCTGACAGCAATGGGCCATACGGATACGCCAAAAGGTAGAAAAAGATGTGAACCGCACATCTAATTCATATACATTGTCTATTGTCGCTAATAAAAATTTATAAACATGTAGGGGCAGTATCTTCAAGGTTGACAGGGCCATGATGAAGTCACAAAACGAAAGGAGGATTGGGGGTTCCAAACCTTGCTAAATATTACCAAGCGGCTCAAATAGCCCAGCTCACCCTTTACCACGCACATCCCAAACCACCACTTTGGCTCCTTCCTGGAAAACCCGGAAAAAGTCACCCTCTAACCATAGACACAGTGGTATGGCTCCCCCCACCACAATGTAAACACATCGTTAACCCCATTATGTCTAACTCCTTGAAGATCTAGGATTCGATTAACCCCTTAATGACCGCCGATACGTCTTTTTACGGCGGTCATTAGTGGGCTTTATTCTAGAGCGCCGCCAAACTACGTCGCTGCATTAGAATAAAGTAAACAGAGCAGGGAGCCGTGAAATCTCCCTGCTGTCAGCTGCCAGAAGCAGCTGAGGGCTGGGGGCGTCCCTGCTCTGCCGGGTGAGATCGATATTAGTATCGATCTCACCTGTTTAACCCTTCAGATGCGGTGCACAATAGCGAGCACCGCATCTGAATGGTTTTGGAGAGAGGGAGGGAGCTCCCTCTCATCTTACTGACACCCGGCGATAAAATCGCAGAGTGTCTGTGTCTTCTATGGCAGCCGGGGGTCTAATAAAGACCCCCAGGTCTGCCTGCAGCGAATGCCTGCTAGATCATGCCGCAGGCATGACCTAGCAGATGCCTGTCCGTTTTAAACGGACAGGCAGTAATACACTGCAATACAAAAGTATTGCAGTGTATTATAATAGCGATCGGAGGATAGGGAAGTCCCCTAGTGGGACTAGTAAAAAAGTAAAAAAAGTTTAATAAAGTTAATTTAAAAAAAAAGTGAAAAAAAAATAATGAAAAACCCAGCTTTTCCCCTTACAAAATGCTTTACTATTAAAAAAAACTACAATAAAGCAAAAAAGTTACACATATTTGGTATTGCCGCGTCCGTAACGACCCCGACTATAAAGCTGTTACATTATTTAACCCGCACTGTGAACGCCGTAAAAAATAAAATAAAAAACAATGGAAATATTGCTGTTTTCTGTTAATCCTGACTTAAAAAAAATGTGATAGAAAATGATCAAAAAGTCGCATGTACTCCAAAATGGTACCAATAAAAACTGCAAGTCGTCCCGCAAAAAACAAGACCTTATACAGCTATGCCGACGCAAAAATAAAAAAGTTACAGCTCTTCGAATGTGACAATGGAAAAATCTAAAAAATGGCTTGGACATTAGGGCCCAGAATGCCAGCAGGGGGAAGGGGTTAAATATTCATTCCCTCTCATTTCCCTCTTCCAGCCCCTAGCTTTGATAATGCACTATTTCTACCCGGTGTGGAGGCATCACGTGTGTTGCATGCTTGGTCCTCCATAGGTCTTACATGGGTTCATCATTTATTCTTATCAAGTGGGATAACATCTTTTCTAGCCCTACAGGAAAGGTTCAATGTACCGCTCGGAAAATATTTTGTTATCTACAGTTAAAACACTGCATACTCCCCCCTACTCAGACCAATCTCATTGAGCACCTCTCAAACTGTTTAACCCCTTAACGCATTATCACGTAACTGTACGTGTATAGAGTGAGTTCGCAGGCTGAGCTCGCTCCATGTACAGCAGGTGGCAGCTGTGTTACACAGCCGACACCTGACTGCAACGGGCGGAATCAAAGTTCACTTTAATTCCGCCCATTTATCACCTTAAATGCGACCGCGACATTTAAGGTGTTAGAATCAGGGGGGCGCCCCTTCCACGATCGGCCGGTAACAACAGTTCTTATGGCAGCCTGGGGGCCTAACAAAGGCCCCCAGGTCTGCTATCTTTGCACTCCTTTGAAGCTCTGCCTGCCTACATTAGTATTGCAGTATATCATGCAAGTGATCGCTGCTTCAAGTCAACAGCTTTTGGGACACTTCGGAGAAATGGCTGTACCACTGGTTCCACGATCAAATCAATGTAAAGCCGAGCTGTTAGTGTACCTGAAATGAAGACTAGAGGGGTCCGGCTACTGTACATTATGCCACCCCACACCATAATCCCTGGATTAGGAACGGTGTGACATTCCCTTGTGATGGTCTCTTCATGGCGCGGCCCACAGTCTCCAGACCAATCTCTGGCTATCATTGCGTCCGAGACAAAAGCGGGACTCATCGCTAAATAGGACAGACGTCTACTGCAGTCTTGCTGCGCACCATGGTAGCTTTTGAGAGCGGTGGCGTGTGGTCAATGGAACACTTGTAGCTGGACGTCTGTCTCGTAGCCCAATGTCGTGAAAACACCTTCCGATGTAATAAACCAAGGTCTTTCTGTTTAAGTATTCTGTCCCTTTCAGTTTGCGATAACTGCCATGTCGACGAACAAGAGGCATCGCACAATCATCCCACACCACTTGATCCGACTTTTGAGGTTTCATGTGGCTAAAAAAAACCTTTGCTTTCAATCTGGCTTTTATGCCCTTCCCACGTGCCAGAGACTGGTACTAGGTGCTTGAAATTTTGATCATTAGCAGATCTTGGAGTCACCTGCTACTTCCTCGATTTGCATAACCTTATGGCTTGCCCTTCTTGGTGTTGCAATTTCAATGTTGAGTAGCGTATATAAACATATACATACATAAATACACAAATATAAATTATATCACAAAAGGCTTGTGGACACCTCTCCTAACTATGGAGTTAGGGGGTTTCAGCCACCTATAGAAAACCGGTGCATAAAATAAAGCACACTGCCATGCAATCACCATAGTCTAACATTTGTAGCGGTATGTGTTGTATTTAAAAGCTCAATGACTTTAAATGTGTCACTGTCATAGGATGTCAACTTTGTCACAAGTCAGTTTGTGACATTTCTGGCCTTTTAGATCTCCCTCAGTCTACTCTAATTGCCATTATTGTGAAGTGGCAGCTCAGCGACAAAGTAGGCTACACAAACTCTGAGCAAGGCCACAGATTGCTGAACCACGTGACGAATAAAAATAGACTACTAGCCCTGGCAATTGGGATTTTACCCTGCAACTCATGCATTTGGCAGTGTGGTTGTAATGATGGGGTTGGGAGACGGACAAGTGAGCCCTAATCTACCCGCCACTCAGTCCCTGCCTACTTGCACGGCCCGTCCTAGGCGACGGCGGACAACTGGGCGATGGTCCCTACGCTCAATAGGTGCATGACAGACAAACAGACAAGGGTACACAGAAGCTAAGGGAAATGGGGCAGTTGCCCACGGCAAGACCGTGATCAACAAGAGTAGTGAACGAGCCGAGTCAAACCAGGAGTGTACGAGGTACCAAACGCAGAGTAGGAGCGTAGTCAGTAAAGCCAGGGTAAAAATGAAGCAAGGTCAATAATGATAGCAGGAGCAGCAGAGCCAGGAAACAGGAAAGAATCACAGGCAGAGACAAGCAGGAAATGAAGGTATAAATAGACCGAGGGTGGGAGCTAGAACCATCTGGCCAGGCTGTGATAGGTTTTCCCACTCCTGAGCCTACCAACCCGAGTGGTAGCAGATCGAGTCACTCAGACTCAGACTTAGGAGCAGGTGCAGAGTGATTAACCACGGGCGTCGACACAGAAGCTGTGTCTGGCAGATCCTTTTCAGTGGTGCAGAGTTAGATATGGTCACTGACAAAATCAAGCTTCATCACTTCCCGATAAAAGATGGCACAGAAGGCACTTTCTGCTCCTCCTAAATTGGTCTCCGCTAGTAGTCCTGATAGGACTTCTAGTAAAGTGGGCATTTGCAAAGATTTTTTGACTAGGGAAAAAGGACGAGTACAGGGCACAATCTTTATTACAGCAATTACTACCAAAATAAAAACGCAAAAAAAAATGTTTTTTTTAATTTTTTTTGCAGGATCCCAGTGTATTAAAAAGTCCCCACTTTGCAACTAAACAGCTTCCACTCCTCTGGGTATAGCATTCTACAACATTAGAGGGTCTGTCTTTTGCCCATTAATCCAGAAGATCATTTGTGAGGTTAGACGTGATGTTGGAGGAAAGGGCCTGGCTCGCAATTTCCGTTCTAGTTCATCCCAAAGGTGTTTGATGGGGTTGAGGTAAGGGCATAGAGCGGACGCGTCAAGCTCTAACACACCAAACTTATCCAACCATGCCCTAATGCACCTTGCATAGTGCACAATTACATGCTTGAACAGAAGGCCTTCCCCAAACCGTTCCCACAAAGTAGGAAGAATACAATTGTCTTGGTATGCTGAAGCATTAATATTTCCCTTCACTGCAACTAAGGAGCCTAGGCCAACCCCTGAAAATTAACCCCATATCACTATCCCTCCTTCACCAAACTACAGTTGCCACAATGCTGTCAGTCAGGTAACGTCCTGATATTTTAGACACCCAGACTAGTCCATCAGACTGCCAGATAGGGTAGAGCGATTCGTCACTCCACAGAACTTGTTTCCACTGCTCCAGAGTCCAGTGGCGGCATGCTTCAGACCACTCTATCCAACACTTGGCAATGTACTTGATGATGTAAGGCCTGGATGCAGCTGCTCTGGCATGGAAATCCATGTCACAAAGCTCCCGGCACACAGTTTAAGTGCTGAGGTGGTTTGGAGCTCTACAATTCTTGAGTCAGCAGAGCGTTCGCGACAGCCGAGTTGCAGTGGTTTCTAGACTCTTCTTCTTTGCAATACTAATCAGTTGATCGTGGAATGGATAGGAGGGAAGAAAGGTCACAATGCTGCAACAGTGGCATCCTATTACAGGACCACGCTTGAATTCAGGGAGCTCTTCACAATGACCCATTCTATCACAAATGTTTGTATAGGCAACTGCATGGCTAGATGCTTGATTTTATACACCGTGGCAATGGGACTGAATAAGTACTGTATTTAGGCAAATAAACATGCTTTGTACTCCTGATCAAATTACTTGAGCCTTGATTTCCTTTCTCAAGTTTTTCTTGCCTTCGATTACAGCAACTCCCTAAGGTGATTTTGGCTCAAAACTTGAAAATCTCAAAACACACCTGTCCGGAGTATCCCAAAAGAGTTTAATTGGATTGCAATCGGAACTGTGGTGTCAACCATGTTCTTCAGCACCTGTTCTTGTTCTTTTGACTAAACATACATTTTGAAAAGACAGGAGGTATGTTTTGGGTCGTTACCTTGCTGTAGTGTAAAATCACAACCAATAAGACAGGTGCCAGTGGGTATGGCATGGCGCACCAGGATCGTGTGGTAGCACTTGGGAGTCCATAATTCCTTCGATTATCAGCGTCACTAACCGCAGCACCTAGTATGGAACCTACTCCATGCTTGACTGTGGACTGAATGCATACAGGAAGCATGTGCTCACCTGTCGCACGACGAACGAACTTTCACCTTTTGGAACCAATCAACTCAAACTTTGATTCGCCTGTGAAAAGTACCTTCTTCCACTGACTAGCGGTACAGCTCCTGTAATTTTCAGTGCACAACAGCTTTTTCTTTTTATTAATGTGCCTAAGATATGTTTCTCGGGCTGCAACACATCCCTTCAAGCCACTGGCTATAAGGCAGCGTTTGACAGTCATGATTGACACACTTCTTTTACGCGTTTCCATCAGAGCAGCATGGATCAGACGAGTTATGAATCTGACCCTAATGTTTTGTGGTCACTCAAGGTTGTCCAGGTTGTGGTCGATCAGCTAATCTCAAGGGTACACTGCAAGCTGTGCTGTTATTGGTGGCAATAAAGTCAGTTTTGGGTTTTTTTCTATACAGTTTCATAGAACAGTTTCTTAAAAAATACAGTATTTAAGGGCATTTATATAAATAATGTATAAACACGATGCATGCGAGTGTTGAAAGTATTTAAAATATTAGACACTTATTTCCGTGCAAAACACACAAGTTGATTTTTTTTAAAGAAAACCAATGAATCTGGGGGTGTAATGTAATGAATGAGAGGTAGTGTACGTATATACAAAATATACAATATATATCGGTGCAGACTTATACCAAAAGTAAACTAGCTATATGGTCTTTACGGCCTATACGACCGGAAGTGCACAGAAGGAATGTGAACAGAACATTCGTGAAACACCACAGCCATTAACTGAAATATGCCTTCTACTAAAGTTAAAAAAGAATAAAAACTATTTTCAAACAATATAATTTATGCCCAAAGGAACGGATTATTTGAACATCTCGAATATAATCATTCAAGAAATACTGCTCCAAGACACTTATAATGTGGACATAACATACCTAAATCATCATGCTCCCCTTTTGAAGAAAGGGCAGCCGATTCTGTTAAAGGGCCCTGGTGAGGTTTAAATCTGATCTGCACATCCTGCAGAGCCCTAAAAACAATGGAAGAACGTTTAGGATACACCTGCTCATACAATTAATATCACAGTGCTTAAGAAGAAACACGTAACTTACTTTATATTTAAAGTTGAGTAAAAAAGAAAAGAAAAAAAAAAAATAGGTTTGGAATATCAGATTATTCTATCTGAAATTTCTGCTCAAGGGTTCTCCATCATTTGCCAAAAACATTGTGAAAACACTGGTCAGTGCAGTATTTTATTGCACTGGCAGTTTTACAGTGTACTGAACACGACTTAGGCTCTGTTCACATCTGCTTTGGGGTCCCGTTCGGACGTTCCGTTGGAGCTTTCCGTCAGAACGGGACCCTGAATAGACACAGACGGAAAAAGACTGACCCATAGCTTTGCTGGAAGCAATAGCATAGTAGACTACACTATTGCTTCCAGGAAACACGACGAATCCGATGCACAACAGAGACAAACGGAAACCATGGGCACCGGATTCGTCACCATTGAAATCAATGGTGAGGGAAACGGAAACCTCTGGTTTCCGTTGGTGTCAGCTTGTGTCTGTTCAGGGTCCCGTTCTGACGGAAAGCTCAGACGGAACATCAGAACGGGACTCCAACACAGATGTGAACAGAGCCTTAGAAAAATGTCCATACAACGCAGTTTGTCTGTTAGACGTGTAATTTTATCTTGAAATTTACTTACAAAAGAATGTTGTAGAACTGAAAATACAAAGAATTATAGGTACCTCAGCAAAAAAAAAAAAGTTTTAAGACACTTTAGCTAAAATATTGAAGAAATGTAGATTTTTCTGATGTGTCATCTCTGCAAACAATATGCATTCGCCTAAAATACAAGTGTCAATTTCACACATTTTTGTTTGCCGTGTCTTCATAGTAGAACATTTTACGGTTGGTTCAAACGTCACTAATTTGTTGCAGATTTTGCTGCAGATTTACAGTGCATCGGGTTTCAACAAAACCTTAAAAGGTTTTGTATACCTTTTTTGGTTTTGTTTTTTAAATAAAATAGTGCATCAGTGTGATTGGTGCAACTTCCTAAACAACATTTTATTACAAATTCTTTAGTTTCTGAGATACAGTTGCTTTGTATCCTGTATACAGAGCAGCTGTGCCTTGCACGGAATCCTGTATTCGTCAGGTCAGCGGTACGGACAGGTTCCGTGAAAACGGGTACTGGATGTCAGGAGACTACTACGTAATCTACTATGGTATTCATCCCATCACTAACGATGGAATCCTGGCACAGCGGAGACAAAACTGAAACCATTGGCACCGGATCCGTCACCATTGAAATCAACGGTGATGGAAACGGAAACCTATGCTTTCAGTTTGTCAGAGATCCGTTCCGACGGAATGCTCAGACGGAACAGAGCCCTGACGCAGATGTGAACTTAGCCTTAGCCTACTCTGCTGGAAAGGTTCTATGTTTACATTTAACAGGCCTCGAAGTAATCAAGCTTGGGTATGTTGTGTAACTAAACACAATTATAATTGGTGAATTGGTTTACTGAGAAACTAAAAGGGCCATTTATACAGGGCGATCATCATGTGAATAACCATAATATCAAGTAAAAGATAACAATCATTGGCCAGTGTAAACAAGTTCAGCTATAGTACGGCCAATGGGAAATTGCTCGCTTGTTGATGATCGAATCTTTTATTATGGCCTAAAACCGTTTGTCGGAGTGCTATCCCCACAGGTTAACAGGAATCTGCTAGTCCTTAGACTAGACAGTAGATGTGGAAATTTTGGCCAAAGCTCAAAAGGATGAAAAAGAGAAGCGAACTTACACGCAACTGAAATTACTAAAATACTCTATTATTGTTACATATAAATGAATGTCTACTGAATATCGATTGGTGCAAATTTTAACAACTTTATCCACAAGAGGCACTTGGGGGCAATTGGTAAAGGTTATACTTTTACTTCAATAAATGAAATAATTTAGAAAATGTATTTTGTATTAAAAAATATAAAAAATTATTTGTTTTAAGTGCAGTAACTTAGAGTGAGGCATGTACAGTAATACCTTTAGTGACCCTAAAACCCGTCAATCACTTCCATCAGGGTCTGGTCAACCACAAGTGCCCAAGTGAGATCTGTAGTCGTTTTAGAGACAGTTGATCATTTTAGGTTCAGGTGGGGTCAGCCGTGTTTTAGCTTATCGGAATTGTATTATTTTTTTTTAATATATCCAGTTTTAGATTTTAGCACATCATTTAGATTCTAAGCACTGTGGCCAAGAGATTTTATTCTGAATCGTCATACACCAGGTATACTCTGATTAATATGATGGTCCAGCAGACCAATCTATACATGGGGCAATTCCTTGGGCGCACCCCTGCATCACATTATGAAAAAGGGGCAAAACAGGATTCACACAAATACAATAGAGCTCTGCAAATTTTAGGGACTGAAAATAACCAAAAACCAGGGACTACTGGTTTGCTGATATTTTATGCAATACCCGCATTGATCGTATCATAAGCAGGACACATTTTGAGGGCCCTTCTAAAAAAGGTCTACACTATAGCGATAATACTCTCTGCCAACTCCCACAAGACCCTAATTATGACAGGCTGAATAAAACCAGGCCGATTACTGACCACGATATTTATAAATTCTCTGAAATTTACACCACCGATGAATCCCACATGAGCTTTAAAGGGGGGGGGGGCCCTTATCCAACAGTACCTTGCAAACAAACCAGTCCGTGATGGAATTAAATTGTATAGCGTGTAAAAGCAAAACCGGATTCAAAAACCGCGTTAAAGTTCAAGAATGGACACCTTAGATTGCCCCACATCCCTCGGTATCTGTGCCAAAAGAATTTGGGCCTGATGCACACCTTACTTGGGCCAGGGATATCTCTTGTGCTTGGACATCAATTATAGTATCCTCTTCCTAAAGTCGCTTGCAACCAAATCCAAAGTAGACCATGTTACCATAAGAAAAAAATCAGAGGGAACGGCCAAAAACTTGGGTTCATTTTTATTTTATTATTAATTTTATGTTATTGGCCATTATAAAATAATTTTAATTTATTATTTTCTGCCAACTGACAAAAATGTTAATAACCTTAGAACAAAATTAAATGTTTTCACTTTACCCCTAGATTAATACCTAAACGAGGTGTCAATTTACAATTGGTCACACAAAATAAGTATATCTGTAAAAACCCTCAAACAAAACTGAAAACGCTCACTATATCCCTAGCTGAAAACTTTGAAGGGAGTCACTTTAAGGCCTCATTTACACGAGCGTAACATACGCGCGTGCGACGCGCGTGCTTTTCACGCGTGTCGTACGCACCTATATTACTCTATGGGGCAGTGCAGACGATGCGTGAATTTTGCACAGCGCGAGTGCGTTGCGTAAAACTCTAAAATTCTGAGTTTTTCGCGCATCACGCACACATTGAAGTCAATGGGTGCGTGAAAACCACGAAGGTCGCACGGAAGCACTTTCGTGCGAACTGCGTGATTCGCGCAAGAGCTGTCAAACTGAATGTAAACAGAAAAGCACCATGTGCTTTTCGGTTTACAAACATCCGAACGGAGTGTCTTACACATGAGCGAACCGACCTTTACCGGGTTCGGCCGAACTCGTTTTGACCGAACCCGGCAGGAGACAGTCACTGTGCAGGGTGCTGAAAGAGTTAAACTGGTTCAGCACCCTGGACAGTGACTTCCGATTCCAATATACGTGAACGTGTAAAAAAAAAAAAAAAAGTTCTGACTTACCGATAACTCCCGGCTTCTTCCTCCAGTCTGACCTCCCGGGATGACAATTCAGTCCAAGTGACAGCTGCAGCCAATCACAAGCCAAGCACAGGCTGCAGCGGTCACATGGACTGCCGCGTCATCCAGGGAGGTGGGGCCAGATGTCGAGAGGCGCGTCACCAAGGACGCGTCACCAAGGCAACGGCCGGGAAGTTCTCGGTAAGTACGAATCTTTTTTTTTTAAACAGGTTACTCGATATGGTGATCGGAATGCACTGTCGAGGGTGCTGAAAGAGTTACTGCCGATCAGTTAACTCTTTCAGCACCATGGACAGTGACTGACGTCGACTAGCCTCATCTCTATGATGGCGGCTGCGCGAAAATCACGCAGCCGCGCATCATACACGGATGACACACGCAGCTGTCAAGTGCCTTTTGCGCACGCAAAACGCTGTGTTTTTTGCGCGCGCAAAACACACACGCTCGTGTAAATGAGGCCTAATAATGAGTTCAAACAAAAACACTGAAATGGTATACCTGCAATAAGATTTTTTTCATGGAGCATTTTCTTTAATAACTGATGGCGATATCCAATTTTTTTTCACCTGTTATTTCGACTTAATCCTGCAATATTCGACATTCAGTTCTATTTATTTTCATAACCGTTTGGTGATCTGGGCATAGTTCTTTTTATTTGGAGGTTATTGAAAACACGAGCTGTTCCTGCTCAATACAGTATGGCCTTTCTTATAACTTTGTGTAGGTTTTAGTGCAACCTGTTATAACCGATAATTTTAGTAAAGCCAACAATATTTTGGGGATTAGTGATCCTTTATTGTCCCTATAGACTGGTGTTGGACACTGCCCATTCATATATTCTGTAGTCGATACGTCATTCTGCATACTTTTCTGTTCCTACCTTGCCGGGCAGGGATACGTTATGGTGTGCCAGCTTCACTTGGCACATCCATGCATTATACAAAGATTTATTGGGCTAAGGAGACATTGTACAACCAATTCCTTTAGAAAAATGTTTCATTAGATAGCCCTGTAGCTGTTCTTCCATCATGTGAACATGTTTAGTATTTTTTTCGAATGTATTGTCCTTCACTTCATTCTATTTTTATTTTTCCCACTCTAACTTACTATATACTAGAGCGAGTTGATGTTCTTTACGGCTTAAGACATTTGTTGGTCAGTACGACAGTCATATGTACCAGCAAATGCAAGGTTATGGACATGTGTCATTTATGAGAACGAACTGTCTTTTATTTGATCCTCATTTTTTCATCCTCACATTGCAACAGCGACAGATTTTTAAATTTTTTAGTCGATATAGCTGTACGAGAGCTTATTTCTTGTCGAGTAGTATTTTTGAATGTCAATATTTTGGGATGCAAATAAATTGACTAACTTTCATACATTTTTCAGAAAAATAAAAATTGGTTCACCTGGACGTACAACAACGTTTGAACTTTAAACCTACTGATCGGTCTAAATGCGGCAACACCAAATATGTATTTTTTTTTTTTTTACATTTTAGTGTTTTAAGCCTGTTAATATTACAGAATATTAGCACCATAGAGGAGTTTCCACACATTAAGAAAGGGAGTTGCCCAGATACAACTCACAGGGCTTGATTTATTTACATAAAACAATTAGAGCCTTATAATTTTGACATATGGATGTGATTTAAAGAGACTCGGTTACCATGTTTATAACTTCCCATCTCCTAACTAATCTAATAGGCGCTTTGACGTAGATAATGTGGTGTGTTTTTTAAACATTTATTATTGATGATCGCCTCCAGCCACAGCAGATTCAGATAAACGTCCTGGCACGGCCAGAGGCGATGTCTGTTCAGTCTTCCGTCGCTCCGGTGAAGGAAATGCGGGAGGAAGTCACGTCACAGCGTGATCTTGCGAGATCACGCCGTGCTGTGAATCAAGCTGGGTTGGAATGAAGAGAAGTGTATGATACGGATTGGTCAGCGTCATACACTTTTTTATACAATGCCCACTTGGTGAATAGAAAAAAAAACAAACACCCAGTTGGGGATTTAAAAAAAAATAAAATGCATAAATAAAAAAATGTTCATAACTTGGGGTCAATAATAAATGGGTTTTTAAAAACAAAAACAAAAAAAATAAAAATAAAAACAGTAGTTACCTACATCAAAGCATCTATTAGATTAGGTAGGAGATAGGCAAGTTTTAAACTGGTGACAGAGCCTCTTTAATAAACATGTTAAAATCGTGAAAGCAAAATTCATGTAAACAAACTTACTTTGTGTGCACACAAAAGAGCTTTATAAGAACAGCCGAGTCCTCTTCGTCCATTTCCAGTGTATCTTCTATAAATACAGGAGGAAAAAAAAAAAGTAGTACAGGAATACATTTGTTAAAATACAAAAAGGTAAGCATATTATTTCCGTAAGAAAACAGTAGTACTTTAATGAATGATATAAACATCTCTCCATATACAATATACTGAATATAAAAATGCACACAGTTCCTTGTGAAAGTTTTCCTTGTTATTTCCTGTTCTGTTGAATTACTACCGTGAATTAAAATTAGATTTTTGGGCGGTACTATTTGATGTAAACAACATGGTTACCAATTTAAACGTGCAAAATATATATATATATTTTTACTGCGACACCAACAATAATTAATACAAAAAACAATTTAATGTGCATTAGTAAATACACTTTATGGAGCCTCCTTTTGCTGCATTTACAGATACAAGTCTCTTGGGGTTTGTCTCTATTGGCTTAAGTTAGATGGTTGTGTTGGTGTACAGCAGTTTGTAAGTCATGTCACAGACTCCCATTTTTGTCTGGGGTTTGACTAGGACATTCCAAGACATTTCACCCCTTACTGACAGCCATTTTTCATTTTCATTATTCCCCCCCCCCCCCCCCTTCCAAAGGCCATAACTTTTTTTTTTTTTTTTTTTGTCAACAGCCATATCAGAGCTTATTTGTGGAGGGACAAGTTTACGTTTTGCATGGCATCATTTAGGCGGCGTTCACACGGGGCGGATACGCTGCGTTATAAAACTGTGTGCCGCAGGGAATTCCAGGCGAAAAACCGCACCAAAACAGTGTCCCATGGGATGAAAAATCATCCCAGGTGGCCAGCCCGAAGGAAGTCAAAATATTTTGTTTAATTTTTTTAGTTGCGTTTTTTTGCAGCGGAATCGCTACCAACCCACTGCAAAAAAATCCTGCAACAACTGCTATTTGTTGCGGGTTTTACCTCCCCACTGAATTCAATGGGGAAAACTCACAACAAATAAGCAGCGTTTACGCAAACACAATTGACATGCTGCAGAATAAAATCCTGCACTACAGGTCAATTTGAGCGTTTTTCCGCTCAGTAGTCACGCAGTGGGTGGATGAGTTTTGTTTCATCTCATCCACTTTGCTGCTACTTTATTTGCTGCGGATTTTCCACAATGAATTCCGTTGTGGAAAATCTGCAGTATTTATGCAACACGTGAACTGACCCTTAATGTACCGGGAAACTGAAAAAAAAAAAATTGTGGGGGTAAAATAGGCAAAAAAACAGAGATTGTGCCATTTTTTGGGAAGTTTCGTTTTCATGATGTTCATCCGGTAAAAACTACATGTTAACTTTATTCTACGGGTTAATATGATTACAAATTTATTTTTTTGAAAAAAATAAAAAAAATAGTGTTAGAAAAAATGTATTTTGTATCGCCATAACTTTATGGTTCTGTCAATTTAGCGGTGTGATGGTTTATTTTTTGCATGGCAAGCTGTACAAACAAGGCAAACCTGAGGGCTTTCGTTAGGCCCCCAAGCAGCCATGACGACCATTGGCACCATGCAAAAGCGAGGGGGGTTGATGGTACGTCGGAGCGGGCCGACCTCCTCATTCTAATGCATTACATGATGCGGTCGCGATTGACCGTGGCATCAAGCGGTTAAAAGGGTGGAATCAAAATGACCTTGATTCCTCCCGCTAAGTATAGAGCACGTTCAGCCTGTGAGCACGCTCCATACTTCCCCTTAACGGCTGCGACGTACATGCGGCATGTCGTTAAGCGGTAAAATGTTTCCACCTATCCAACTCCAGAGTAGCTTTAGCAGTATGTTCAGGGTCACGGTCCTGGAAGTTAAACCTCCGTCCCAGTCTCAAAGCTCTGGCAGACAAACAAGTTTTCCTCAAGAACTGCCCTGTATTTATGGCCATCTATGTCTCCTTCAATGGTGACCATTTTTCCAATCCCTGCCACTGAAAAGCATTCCCAATTCTTGATGCTACCACCATGCTCCACTGAGGGAATGGTGTTTCTTAGGGTGATGGAAAGTGTTTGGTTTTCATCACACATAGCATTTCACATATTGGCCAAGAAGTTCAACTATAGTCTCATCTAACCAGAGAATCTTCTTCTCTGTGTTTGGCGAGTCTGCCTCATGCTGTTCGTCTAACTAAAAACGTGTTAGCTTAACTTTTTCTTTAAAGCAATGGCTTTTTTTTTCTTTAAAGCCCCATTCTGTGGAGTGTACAGCTTATATTCTTCCTATGGATAGATACTTCCATCTTTTTCGCTGTGGATCTTTGGAGCTACTTCAGTATTACAGTTGGTGTCTTTGATGAACCTCTGATTGATTACTTCCCTAGCCGGTCTGTGAGTTTTGTAGGCGGCTTTTTCTTGTCAGGTTTGTAGTTGTGTCATATAATCTCCATTTTGTTATAATGGATTTAATTAAGCTTCGCTATACAATGCCACAACTTTGTATCTTGGTCTTCATGTTGCTAGCTTAGTGGCGCTGCATTCTTGTTACATAATATGGGATTTACAGAGCTAAAGGTCAGCGACCTACATGGTTTTCATAACTCCTGACCAACATAGTCAGTAAGTGGCTGGGAGGCAACGCGAGCAGAAAGAGCTAGAACGGGGTTTAGGGTGCCTCGTTCTAGAGATAGGTGCAGGTCCCAGAGGTGGGACCGCATCAATTGTACATTTAGGACATATCCTGTGGATATGTCATAAGCACCTCTAATGGGAAAACCCCTTTAAGGACTCAGCCTCTTTTCACCTAAAGGACCAGGCCGCTTTTTCCCAAATCTGACATGTGTCACTTTATGTGGTAATAACTTTGGAATGCTTTTATTTTTTCAAACGATTCTGAGAATGTTTTCTCGTGACACATTATACCTTAAGTTAGTGGTAAAATCAGTGTTTATGTGAAAAACAAAAATTTAGAGAAAATTTGCAAAAAATACCTTTTTTATAAATTTAAATGTATCTGCTTGTAAACAGATAGTACTACCACACAAAATAATTACTAGCTCACAGGCCATATGTCTCCATCTTGGCATCGTTTTTTTGAACATTCATGTATATTTCTAGGATGTTACAAGGCTTAGAACATTAGCAGCAATTTCTCACATTTAAGAAAATTTCAAAAGCCTTTTTTTATGGACCAGTTTAGCTCTGAAGTGGCCTATATATTAGAAACCCCCTATAAATAACTCCATTTTAAAAACTGCCCCCTCAAATTATTCAAAACTGCATTTAGAAAGTTTCTTAACCCCTGAGGCGTTTAACAGGAATTAAAGCAGACTGGAGGTAAGTTTACATTTTTTTTATATTTTTTGTAGAAAATCTGCTTTAGGCCTCATTTACACGAGCGTAATATACGCGCGTGCGACGCGCGTGCTTTTCACGCGTGACGTACGCACCTATATTACTCTATGGGAAGCAGACAATGCGTGAATTTTGCGCAGCGCGTTGCGTAAAACTCACGACATGTTCTATAATCGTGCGTTTTTCGCGCATCACGCACCCATTGAAGTCAATAGGTGCGTGAAAACCACGCATGCCGCACGGAAGCACTTCCGTGCGAACTGCGTGATTCGCGCAAGAGCTGTCAAACTGAATGTAAACAGAAAAGCACCACGTGCTTTTCTGTTTACAAACATCCGAACGGAGTGTCTTAGAGATGAGCGAACCGAACTTCACCGGGTTCGGCCGAACTCGTTTTGACCGAACCCGGCAGGAGACAGTCACTGTCCAGGGTGCTGAAAGAGTTAAACTGGTTCAGCACCCTGGACAGTGACTTCCAATCCCAATATACGTGAACGTGTAAAAAAAAAAGTTCTGACTTCCAGATAACTCCCGGCTTCTTCCTCCAGTCTGACCTCCCGGGATGACAATTCAGTCCAAGTGGCAGCTGCAGCCAATCACAAGCCAAGCACAGGCTGCAGCGGTCACATGGACTGCCGCTTCATCCAGGGAGGTGGGGCCAGATGTCGAGAGGCGCGTCACCAAGGACGCGTCACCAAGGCAGCGGCCGGGAAGTTCTCGGTAAGTACGAACCTCTTTTTTTTTTAAACAGGTTACTCGATATGGTGATCGGAATTCACTGTCGAGGGCGCTGAAAGAGTTACTGCCGATCAGTTAACTCTTTCAGCACCCTGGACAGTGACTGACGTCGACTAGCCTCATCTCTATGATGGCGGCTGCGCGAAAATCACGCAGCCGCGCATCATACACTGATGACACACGGAGCTGTCAAGTGCCTTTTGCGCACGCCAAACGCTGCGTTTTTTTGCGTGCGCAAAACGCACACGCTCGTGTAAATGAGGCCTTAATCAATTTTTTTCTGCAACACAGAAGGTTTTTACCAAAGCAACGCAACTCTAGATTTATTGCCCAGATTGTGCAGTTTTTCGAAATATCCCACATGTGGCCCTAATATGCTAATGTACTGAAACACCGACCTCAGAAGCAAAAAGGAGCACCTAGGGGATTTTTGGGTCTACTTTTTATTAGAATCTATTTTAGGTACCATAGGAAACACCCCCAACACGACACCATTTGGCAAACTACACCCCTCAAGGAATTTATCAAGAGTTATAGTGAGCATTTTAACCCCAAAGAGGTTTTTGGTTTTTTTTACTGAATTTTGTGGAATTAGGCTGTAAAAATAAAAATCTGTTTTTTTCTGATAAAATTGAAAAGGGAATTTCTCCAAATTATGGCAAAACCGCATATGTGGTAAACTGCTGTTTGGACACACGGCAGAGCTCAGAGGGGAAGGACCACCATTTGGCTTTTGGAGCACAGGTTTTGCTGGAATGCTTTTCGGGTGCCATGTCGCATTTGCAAAGCCCCTGTGGGACCAAAACAGTGGAATGTAGTGTAATTAGACAGTGTGAATGAATATCAATTTCCCACTAAAAGGTTACATTTTTTCATTTCCACAAGGGCGAAAAAGCCACCCAACATTTGTAAAGAAAACTCTCCCGAGTACGGCAATACCCCACACGTGGTCATAAACTGCTGTTTGGACACGGCAGGGCTCATAAAAGGCAGGAGCGCCATCTGTCATGCAGATTTTGCTTGATTGGTTTTTGGGCGCCATGTTGCATTTGCACACTGTAGGGTTCAGATGGGAGGGCCTTTGGCGTGCAGATTTTGCTTGGTAGTTGTTCTGTTTGGAGTTTTACTGGTATTTCAGTTTATAATGGGGGGGGGGCATATGTATTCGGAGATATGTACCGAGTACATGAGGGTATAATAATGGGATAAATAAATAATTCATAGATATGTGACCAGTGTCGCACTGATAATTGGTGCCCGATCTTATCCACTTTTGAAACACACTGCACATTTTTTATTTCACCCTATTCTGAGAGCCAGAACTTTTTATATTGTTTCTGCACCAGAGCTGTGTGAGAGCTTATTTGTTGTGGGATAATCTGTAGTTTTCATTGGTACCATTTTGGGTTATATGCGATTTTTGTTATCACTTTTTATTCCATTACCAAAGGGTTGTTTTTATTTATGTTTTGCAGCATTTAAACAATAAAATCACTTTTTTTTTTTTTTTAAATAATTTTTTTTTTGTGTCACCATATTCGGCGAGGCATAACTTTATTTTTTAGTCAAAAAAGCTGTGTATGGGCTTGTTTTGTTGCGGGTAGGGTTGTACAGTTTTGGGGTACATTCGACTTTTTGATCACCTTTTATTCTATGTTTTGGGAGGAATGGTGACAAAAAAATAGAGATTTTTGCATTTTTTTTTATTTTTAATTCTTTCGGTATTTACCTTGCGGGAAAAAAACGTTTTATAGTATGGGTCGTTACAGAAGCCAAATATGCGTACTTGAACGTTTTTATTTTATTCCGATAATAAGAGACTTATTATAGAGAAAAAAAGACAGTTTTTTGTTTTTTTGACTTGAAACTTTTATATTTACACTTTTATACAAAATGTTTAACAACTTTTGTTTTGTCCCACTAGGGGACTTGAGGGCCTGCGCCTCTGCTCTTTACTTAAATACATTACAATACCCACGTAGTGCAATGCATTGGAGTTATCAGCCATTCAACGACCGAAAGCCTTTTAGGTCCTGCCTCCGGGCGGGGACTAATGGGCTTCTTCCGTACGTGGCAGAGCGGGAAACCATTGTTAAGCCTCCTGTAGCCATAGCAACAATTGTCACCCCGCGATCACATCACGGCGATGCCGATTGTCTACAAAAACCACTAAGATGTCACGATCGCTTTTGATCGCGATATCTACGGGTTTAATGGCTGGGATCAGAGCTAGCGCCGGTCCCTGCCATAACAGCAGGGTGTCAACTGTAACATACAGCTGACAGCCACGGCTGATGTCGGGAGCTCAGCTTCGGAGCCTGCGCCATCTTCTTTCTGCGTCCAGTAGGCTTTTAGGCCCCGCCTTCGGACGGGGCCTAACAGGCTCTCCTACTTGGCAGACCGGAGGCATCGCAGGGTGCCAATCTGCTAGTAATCCCCATAAATGCAGGACTCGCTTTTGAGTGCTGCATCTAAGGGGTTAATCGGCCAGATGGGAGGCTAGCTCCGGTCCTGGCCACGCAGCAGGGTGTCAGCTGTAACATACAGCTGACACCTGCTGGCGATGGTTCAGGCTCAGCTTCTGAGTCTCCAACAAAACGTACCTATACGTTGTCCTTAACGACAACAACGTATTAGTACGTTGGATGCCGTTAAAGGGTTAAGATTAATGATTTTCAAATTCAATTCATATCTATTATAAAAAAGAAAAAGAAAGCGCAATTACTCTTAAAGGGCTTTTAATTAGATAACCACACCCCAAAATATTTACCTATGTAATACCCTTAGGGTCCATTAACACGTTGAGGTGCTGTTAAAAAAAGCATTAGAAAAAACGCATCTGAAAACATACGTTTTTACCGCGATTTAGTGCATTTTCTGATGCAGTTGCGTTTACCGCAGCCACATTGAAAACCACACCAAATAGAGATAAAAACGCAGTGTTTTGGGACCCTTAGTAGCCTAAACAAATAACAAGGGTAAGAGCATGTAAGTTTTAACTAAGTAATCCACAATGTACCCCTAAACATGGTTTATAGATTTATACTGTATGAGTAAACATATATTATGTGGTGTCAAAGTTCATGATCCAGAAGAAGCCATTCCAGAGTTCGGGCCTTTTTATTGTGGATGCCACATGGAATTTATGCTTCTATGTGCCTGTGTTCCAGTCCAGTGAATATACTATACACAAGAACTTGGATTGAAAGTGCTACGATCAGATCAACTGGTGGGGACTGCGCTCGTTCCTGGAGTCAGAGGGAAATAAGTGGACTACTATATTTATTTTACATAGTTACATAGTGCGGTTGAAAAAAAAAGACACATGTCCATCAAGTTCAACAAGGAATGGGAAAAGGGAAGGTAAAAATTTCTATACATAGGAGCGAATATTTTTTTGTTCCAGGAAAATATCTAAGCCTTTTTTAAAGCATCTACTGTAGCTACGGTGACCATCTTCACATTGGACCGGTAGAGGGCAATGACTTTTTTTTATTGCCTTTTATAGACTCTGCTCTTGATTCTTCTTCCAGGAATACAAGTCCTCCTACAAATTATCGATTGCCGCGTGAAGTGGACTTATACGACACGGGGCATTTTCATTACAGTTCAGAGAGGAACTACACCTTATAACATCACCTATCTTACTTGAGAATCAATAGTTTTTTTTATTTATTTGTTTGGGGGCTGTGTGTCATTATACACAAAGGGGGAGCTTGTGTCACTATCTACAAGGAGGGCCGTGTGTCGCTAACTACAAAGGGGGCCATGTGTCGCTAACTACAAAGGGGGGGCCGTGTGTCGCTTTATCTACGAGGGGGGGGCGTGTGACGCTTTATGTACAAGGGGGGCATGCGAGTTGCTTTATCAGTGGTGATAAGTCTCTTCTTACACTTCCTGTGCTCTTGACATGGGTTCCGGCTGCAGCAACATCCTCGCTGACAGCGCCGGGGATGTCAGAAATCCGCTTCTGGATGCAAGTATACTATTGAATGCTTGTAACAGTCTCATATTTTTTTTTTTTTTTTTTTTTTTTACAGGATCGTCGTGGGATTTATTTTTTACAAACAAAACGTTCAAAGAGGGCTGTAGTGGAGGACTGTTTATTTCAAAAAAGTATTTTATCTTTTTTCCACTGCATAACAGCGCTAGTAATGGAGGTGACTGACTGACATCTCTATTAGGCCCCATGCACACAGCTGTGCCTGTAACCACAGCCCGCGCTGACGGCTGCCCGCATTTTCGGGCCGTGCTCCCATACAAAGTATAGGAGCACGGCCCGTAAAACACGAGAAATAGGACATGCTCCATAATTCCCGACATGGTTCTACAGCACGGACACCCATCCGTAGAGCTACGAAAATGTGTCTGCGGCCAACAGAATCGAATGGGTCCGTAAAACTGCAGACCGTAGTAGACGTTTTACAGTCGTGTGCATGGGGCCTTACTAGAGCTAGGACTTGATGTCAGTCAGAGGTGTGCCATGTCCACATTTGGCTGATACTAACCCCTACATACTATTACCCAACGCATCAGGGGTACTAGGAAGAGCAGGGAACCATTAGGAGCGGCCAATATAATATAATGGGCTACACCTAGTATTTTTAGGATGGGAATGGACCAATAGCCGTGGAAATTCCCATCCTGATAATATCAGACTATGGCTGTGGGTTTTCCTTAGCTGATTATCGAAATAGGGGACCTGCACATTGTTTTTTGTAATTAAGATTTAGTTAAGGCATAGTGAAATGCATATTTTTAGGATTTTTTGAAAATAAACTACGTGCGGTCACCAGCCAATAAAAACTTACAGTCGCAGTCGGATGTTATCAGGATGGTTAAAAAAAAAAGCAGCATAAAAAAAAAAGTGTTAGAAGAGATGGATCCTACGTGGCCGCCATCATCAGCGCTGGTCCATCCGAGGGCAGAGGAGCAGGCGGGGGCATGTGTCAGACAACGCTCTCCATATCAAGTCTGAGAAAGCAGTGGTTAACTTGGAATCCCGGACAATGGGGACCGGAACAAGGGAACAGAGACAGAAGCAAGCAAGAGAAGGCCACCAGGCAGGTTAACTATAATTTTGTAATCTTAATTGTATTTTATTTTTGGACTGGGAGGGTTGCTTTAATCAGATCTTTCACCCAAGACACATCAGAGCATCCTATTATCCTTCACTTTAAAATCTAAATAAGGATGGAACAATCTATACAGCCAGACCTGTACCCCAACAGTTGACCTAGTTCTTCTCCCATTTAAACCGTGGAGCTGGTGACCATGATTAAGCCTCAAAAATCATTACAATCCCTGGGACCAGATGGTTTCTCTAATGGATATTACTAAAATCTATTTCCTTTCTAGCCCCATACTTAGCGTCTGCGTTCACCGATGCTATTGTGACCTGCTTTCCATCGGAAATGCCAGAAGCCTTGATTATTACATTGCCTAAACCAGGCAAAAAACCCAACACGACCAGCTGACTTCCATTCTATATCTCTATTGAATACGGACATAAAAATGGAAGCCAAATTACTGTCTAAGCGTTTATTTTCCATTTCTCTGATTTATAATTGTGCTGATCAGGTGGGGTTCGTCCCTCAGAGACAGACCCCCTGATCGCACTAGAAGATTCATCAACTTGGCGCGATCGGCTGAGTTTAGTCATTCATCACTTTGGATGCTGAGAAGGCATTCGATCAAAATTCATTGGCGATACCTTAATGTTACATTGACTAAATTTTGCTTGATAGGCTCGACTGAATTAACCATTTTGGCCTTGTATTTCTTTTATTTTTTTTTAAATGACCTCTATAGAATCCTCCCTTCTTAAGGCTCTGTTTATTTTTTTACTAGACATAATGGCTTTAGGCTCAGCCCAACTTTTTCCGAAGCTTCCCAGCATCAAAGCCTCACTGGCTGCTTGGTCTCATCTGGTTTCCTCAAAACCCCCGATGGTCCAGATCTCTGTTCGTCCCTTCAGATTCCCATCCTCCTTTCCTCCCTGATGTTGATTTTACTATTTTGGAAACCTTAAGTGCAAAAAAAGGGGGTGATCTTTAGGAGAGTGTTACATTATTGCCCTTTGATTTACTCGAATGTAAATATCATATTCCTGACAATCATAGGCTTACTTTTATTAGGTTCCGACCGACATGCTCTCGTCTGTGAAGCTCCACAAACCTTCATTCCCTAAATCAACCTGTTTTCGTTACTCTATCAGCACGTGTTTCTCTTTACACAACTGTTTAAATCCCTACAAATGTTGTCTGGGGAGCAAGATTTGAAAGCAAGCCTAGAAGAGTTGAAACATGCTCTTTCCTGGACTAAAAAAGACTCAAATGAAAAATTCGGAAACATTCAAAAATTATTCCTCCGATGACACCAAATTCCTCCTAATTATGCAAAAATGCATGACTCCTACTCGGAAATTTGCAGGAGGGGATGCGGCCTAAAATGCCAGTCATGTCCTGTTATTAAATATTTTTGGACTGCAGCTTTTTTTTTTTTATCAATACTGCGAGACATCATTACATACATCCTGACCCTGCAATCACTGTGTGTTATGCATTCCAATAAGCTTTCTTCCAGGTCCGCAGTCGTGATTACTCATGTTATCCTTGCGGCCCGTCTGGTGATCGCAAGAAAGTGGAAATAATCAGTTGCCCTTTCCATTTGAGGAAATACATTTTGTAGCCGTTGCTCATTCCCTAGAGCGGTTATACTCCTCCAGATCTCCAAAGCCCAGATGGGTTGATTCTTCCTGGCTTCCCTGGCCTTTGTTCCTGGCTATCAGACATCCATGAAGTTCTTGGCTTTTAAGCTTCGTAATCAGTGGACACAAGTTCTGGCCTATCTAGTTCGAATTTGAAGCACTGGAAACTGTCTCCTCACAGTCACTGTATCGTGTATTTCTGGAGAAGGTCCCTTACCTAATACGGACCTTGTATTCGGTGCTAAATTCAATAATGCTAAGCGGCAAATGCCAAAATTTCAGTTATATTTTGACTTCATGTTAACCTTGTTCTTTATGTCGAGAGTTACAAGAAAAATTTAGGTTGTATTGCATGTCTAGGTTCAGACACGGTCTGACATTCTTCCCTTTTACTTTGGGTTTGCCGTTCCGCTTCAGGTTTTTTTTTTTTTTTTTTTACAACATACACTCAAATATGATGCAATACATTTATTGTGCATGTGAATATTTTATATTTAATAAAGTTTATTTATTGTAAAAAAAAAAAAAATAGTGCATTTGTTTTACGGATTCGTTTCTTTATTTAACATTACTTTACTTATTACTATAATGTACTGGAATATATCTAGATGTGAGTACATTAGCCTGTGTACTGATAGTACACGGGCAGTTGTTACCGAACAGGAAATATGGTCAGACAGCCCTGGGGTGCTTTAACGGACACTAGGTGGTCTTTCCATTTTAAGTGTACCAATACCTTCAGAAAACTTCTCACGTGTCAACGTGACGTCAGAAGTTTTGATTGGTGGGTCTTCGAGGACACAGACCCCCACCGATCACGAATACGAAGCTGCAGAAGCGCTCATGTGACTGCTATGCCGCTTCGTTTCTTAGCGTCTCTGTGTACGGACTCAGACTTTCTATTGAGCCCGTACACCGCTTGCTTTTACAAGCAAAGCCGAGATGAAAACGGAGTGGCACATCGCTCACCTGAGCCCGTCTGCAGCTTCGTTTTAGTGATGGATGGGGGTCTCAGTGCTCGAACCCCCACCGATCAAAACTTCTGACATGTCACAAGTTATCTAACGGTAAATGTACACTTTACGGTATTGGCATCGATAAGGCCTCAGGGAATCCAAAGCGGAGTCCCCCTAATTCTTTCCCTTTTAATTCTGCGATCAGCAATGATAGCGGCAACAGCGGAGACCAGAGGTTCCTCTGACCACTGCAATTAGAGCGGGGTTGCTGTGTTAAATTTAGGCGGCAATCCTTTGAAATGGCTGTCTTGCCTGGAAGTTTAAAAAAACAAACTAAAAAAAAAACACAGAAAACGTACTAAAAATATATCCCATCACTTCTTGCCTTCATCTCCTTATCTTTGATCCCATTTGTCTCATATTAAGTTTAAAACTGATAAAGAAATGTGTCCCAGGAGCTCAGTCATGTCACCCCTTCCCCGTCATGTGTGTTGCTACAAGACAACTGGTTGGAGGTGCAGTAGGACAAAAAGGGTGTTACGCTCCGTCTTCATAGTCAAAATGGAGCAGATCAGCAGGAGACTTAACCGTGTTTCAAAAACATGCAGAAATCCTGCAGTGCACAAATAGTGGGGGCGAATAGATCTCCTCTTATGTATAACATTCATTTCTAAGTTTCTATAAAGGGGTTTTCCCATCAGGGACATATCCACAGGATATGCCATAATTGTCAGAAAGATGCGAGTCCCACCTCTGGGACCAGCACCGATCTCTAGAACGGGGTCCTCTAAACCCCGTTCTACTGCTGGCGTGCTACACTGTTTCCATAATTCATGGTCCGGAATCACACACTTCAGACACAACACAGAGCAGTAGAACGGGGTTTAGGGGGCCAAGCGCTGTCATTTATGACATATCGTGTGGATATGTCATGAATGTCTCGGATTGGAAAACCCCTTTAAGTAAATATAAGGAAATACATACACACCTCCACTGACATTGTCGCTTTCTACTTCTGAAGGAAGAACTTCCGTATGTTGCAGACGGCAATGGCTAACATCTTGGATTCCAAAACTCAAAACCGGATGAGTCAGCAAAAATTCAGAAATGGAGGTGAAAGCAGCTTTTCCATTCTCCTGATTCTGGTGTAACTCCATTACGTATAACACCTACAAAAACAACCCAGAACATGCTACATTCATATATGATCCTTATTTCTTTATCTGCATGCATAAATCTGTGCAAAACAATTAAGCAAATTGAAATACAATTACCAACACCTTCTAGTTCTCAGGGATAATACACACCTTGAAAACGAGTTTACCCACACACCTTATATTATTTCATAAAAGACCACGTGAAGAATGTTAAATCCCCACCTAGTAGCTTACACTCATTAACCCCTTAGTGACAAGCCTATTTTAGGCCTAGTGAACAAGCTATTTCTTACGTTTTTCCATCGTTGCACTCAAAGAGCTATAACTTTTTTATTTTTCCACCGATACAGCTGTATACGGACTTGTTTTCTTTGCGGGACAAATTGTATTTTTTAATAGCTCCCTTTTGGAGTACATATAATTTATGAACAACTTTTTTTGGGGGGGAGGGGCGGGGGGGGACAGCAATTTCGTCATTCTTTTTTGCATCTTAAAATTAACACCGCTTACAGTGTGGTATAAATAACTTTATTCAGCATTACGATTGCGGTATTACCACATTTATATATATTTTTTTATGTTTTACTACTTTTACACAGTAAATCACTTTTTTCCCTAAAATTATGTGTTTTTGTGTTGCCATATTTTAAGAGCCATAACTTTTTTATTTTTCTGCTGATGCAGCTGTATGAGGGCTTTTTTTTGTGACACGACTTGTAGTTTTTATTGGTACCATTTAGGAGTGGATATGACTTCAAGACAGGATGAACATAAAAACAGCAATTATTTTATTTTTTACGGCGTTCACCGTGCGGGTTAAATAATGTAATCATTTTTTAGTTTGGTTCGTTACGGGAAAAAGTGGTTTTTTATTTTTTTACTTAGGATTTATATTTATTTTTTATAAACTTTAAATTATTTTTTTAGTCCGACTAGGAGACTTTACTATATGACCAATTGATCGCTTTTAGAATACACTGCAACACTTAGGCATTGATAATACACTGCAATACAGAACAGATCTGGGGGCCTTTGTTAGGCCCCCAGCTGCCATAAAACCCATTGCAACCTGCGATCGCATCGCGGGCGTGCCGATGGGGTGAGAGCCAGGGTGCACCCTTCTCCTAAAACCACTGAGATGCGGAGGTTGCTATTGACCACCGCATCTGAGGGGTTAAACGGGCAGGATCAGTGCAGATTTAGATACCGCCCGCTCAAGCAGGTCTGCTCCCAGCCCTCAGCTACCTCCAGCAGCTGAGAGAAGGGAGCTTTTACTGCTATCAGCAGCGCTGATTAAGTAGCCTTTATACGGCGCTGCATCAGAATAAAGCCCGTTCGTGACTATCATAAAAACACCTATGGGCGGTTAACGGGTTAAAGTGGTTATGTGGGATGTGAACATATTTTCAGTAGGGGCTGGCAATGAAATAAACCAAAAAAAAGCAATACTGACATATCATTGCTCCAAACGATCCAGCACGGACGCTCCGGCGGCACCTGGTGGCGGTTTACATGCACATAGCATGTGACCGCTGTACCAGAGGGCTCAGCGATCACCTGTTGTATTTCTGGCAATGTACCAGAAACACGACTTGTCACCAAATCCCTGCTGAGCCCTCTGATTGGCTGCCACGGTCACATGCTACGTACACGTAAACGGTCACCAGGAGTTCTGCCGGAGCATCAGTGCTGGATCGTCGGGGGCAAGGATAGGTCAGTATTTCTCATTTGATTTATTTATTTAATTTCCAAACCCTAATGAAAAAAAAAATAACAAATTTCACATTCCGGATAAGCCCTTTAACACTAATACAAATCACGACAAAAATCATTTTTGGTGAAAAACAAACAAGCATAAGAGGCTCACGCAACAAATGCAATGTAAAACTACGTATATACCACATGTCTACATCTACAAGAGCTTACGCTCAATAAACATGTCAAATAGTGGAAAGGTAACATCTAGCCTTCACGTGCAACCTCAGAAAGCCAATATCCTACTGAAAACAGGTCAACTATAAAAAAAAAAAAAAAAAAAACACAAACAAAAAATAAAACACTCATTTCTGATGCTTTCATTTTTTTTGCACAGTGTTCGTCGGAGGTTTAATACATCTGTAGGATTTCCCGACATATACTATAACTCCGTATAGCGTCCTGCTAGTCTCCACAGCTCTCGTATGCAGAATATAGAATCCTATAGCACTGGCGGCCATTCTGCATACGGGAGCCATGGAGGCCAGCAGGACGCTCTGTCTCCCACGGAAGAGTTATAAACAGCCGGCAGCACAGCCTTTACACCGTCCGCGCTGCTGCTAGAAGCAAAATCGGTGACACAAGAGATTTAGGAAACGGATTATAGTGCACACTCCTGCGCTATAATAGTTTTTCACTGAAAGTAGAGGTACACTTTAACATTTTATCATACTTACTTTCCTGTGAACATCAGTAAGTATCAGGAACTCTGCAGATAAATCAAGGGAAGCTTTTAATCCTGGTAAGACACTGGAGCTAAACAGGTCTGGAGAAAACCTAGCAGAAGATAATAAAGGGTTCCAGAAAGATAAAAAACAAAACACACATATATGATTGAGTTGTTGCAACACTTGCATTCAGCAGTTTACACATTTATTTCACCATTTTATTTTAGTTAAATGGACACTAATCTTATAGTATACCTGATAAAGATCACCTTTGTAATTTACTTACTATTAAAATTTAGTGATTTTATCCATGCAAATTCTGGTTGAAGTTACTGCCACTAGGTTTCTCCTTTCCTGTAATCTGTTGTCCACCCCCTGTTGTCAAGCAAAATCTGTCCCTGAACAGCAAAACAGAGGACTACAGAAAGTGGGGCCGTGTCGCTTCACTGCCTGACAATAGAAGTCTATAGAGAGGAGGGGGAGCAGTGAGATACACACAGACATGATGCAGCTTCCTAGTAAATGTTATTTCTCAGCCCAGTGCTGGATTCTCAGCTACACTGCTCATTACTGCTGTATAATCTCCTTCATGCTACGGCTTCGTTATATATGTAATAGAGATAGGAGAGCAGGATTCTACTCTTCTCTATGTAATGTGTATAGGAGGCATGATAGCAGTTAGGTTCCACCCACTACAACAGAGAGTTAGAGAAAGAGCCTGCAGTGGGGAAAACTGCTAAATAATGCATTATACAAGTTATATAATGATCAAAAATAGTGTTATTCCTCATGTACACACATATAACAGTTTATTCTGAAAAGTCAACTGAAACGTTAATTAGGCATTAACTAGTTCAAGACCACGCCATTTTCTCCTGTTAAATGACAAGGCACAGTTTTACCCTAATTTTATAGTACAAGTGGATTTATTTTTTCGTCTTTACCACTATACATGTGTTTATTTTTAGATTACGTTTAGTTTTGAGGAGGGGGGATTGTAAAATAAACAAAAAAATGTTTCATGTTTTTTTCTGCATTTGTTTTAGCGGCACAAAGAGTCATTAAAATAAATTTTTTAATTGTGTAATTCTTTCCGTTATGGTCATTTTCATAAAGATGTTTATTTAGCAATAAGGAAGACAGATGGTAACCTGTCTCTGCCTTCCCAATTGGGAGTCCAGCTGCCTCTCTATGGCCCTGTCCACACAGTTATATGCAGGCAGAAAAGTCTGTGCCACCCAAAAAACGCTTTCTCTGCCTCCCATTGATGTCAATGGGAGGTCAGAGATGGAAACACCGGAAGAAAGGGCATGTCGCTTTTTTTTTTTTTTTTTAACACAAATTACCGTAATAACAAATACAATTATTTTTATTTTAACCCTTTAGTGACCAACCTATTTTGGGCCTTAACCCCTTAATGACTGCCCATACGCCATTTTCACGGCGGTCATTAAGAGCACTTATACGGAAGCGCCGCAAAAAAAAAAGGCACGGTGACCTAAGACCAGCACAGGTTTCCCATGTCGGCTAGAGAGGGTGTCGACAGCCCGGCTCCTGCTCTAAAAGACAGGAGTGAAGCTAGAGTCGATCCTGCCTGTTTAGCCCCTTGATCCCATGATCAGTAAGTAGCGACCGCTGCATCTAAGTGGTTTCAGAGGTAGAGGGGCTCCCTCTGTCACCCCATTGGCATCCCTGCAACAAGATCGCGGGTAGGCAGTCTGAGGCCTAAGAAAGGACCCTAGGTCTGATTTTTGTGTATGCCCAAGGCAGCACCTAACAGAATGCCTGTTAGTTTTACATACACTTAGGCCAAAGGGCGCCACGTGCAGGATTTTTCTTTTTGGCATCCCCCACATGCTACCTCAGTACAGTACATGTAATATAATACTGCTGTATACTTTACCCACATAGATTATCGCTATATGCTGTACACAAATATAGTTATTTATTGCACTGACATCGTATCGCTATAAACTGTACTCACATAGAACACTGCTATATATTTTACTCACATATCGATATATATCCAACGTACATATATCGCTTTCTACTGTACGGACATTAAATATCGCTATGTATTATACACACATTGCTATATACTGTATATACATATAATACTGCTATATACTGTACATACTAGTTTTGCCGCTAATTATAGAAAAGCCGCTATTTATAGAAAGTGGTACATTACCAGCTTCAGAAGTAACTGGTCAGAAAGAAGAATATGGGGGGACACAGGCCTAGGAGGAGGGAGAGGAGTATGTTGTCGGGGGTAGGGGCTGCAGAAGCAGTAGTGTACAGAGGCCTGGCAGCCTGTTCATTGGCAGTGACAGCGCCCTCTGTACCTAAAAATTATTTGAACAGTGTAAGTACTACTTACACATACTATTATGAATCTGATGATCTGCAGGGCGGTCTGAGGCAGGCGACAGTGGAGACTTCCTGGGTGCTGCTCTGTAAGTGTCTGCAGACTGATTAGTGGAGCAGCAGAGTGACTGCAGCTCCACCAATCAGCGCAGCGCTCACTTCGAATTGCCGAGAGTAGGAGGAGCATTACTGGTCTCCATCCCGCTCTGCCAATGTTCGCACGCCAAATACACCCCCACACTTTTAAAAGATCATGGACTAACAGTAGACAAAACGCATGGGGGGGGGGTTGGGCAATTTAAAAAAAAATGTTCCCTCTAGTTGGAGGGGCCGCCCCCCACGACGCCACCCTAGGAACTGGACCCCCAGTGCCTAGTGACAAATACAGCCCTGTATGCACCCCAAAACAGTACTAAAAAAACTACAAGTCGTCCCACAAAAAAATAGGCCTAATACATGTACATTGGCGGATAAATAAAAAAAATTGGGCTCTTAGAATATGGCGACACAAAAACAAATATTTATTATTTTAAAACAGTATTTTTATTGTGCAAAATTAGAAAAAAAAAACATATAAACTTGGAATTGCTACAATCTTAACGACCTGCAGGATAAATATATTATGTTATTTATACCACATGGTAAAACGGCATAGATTTAAGACAAATAATGGAGAAATGTATTTTTCCCATTACCCCCCGAAAAAGTTAATCAATAAATGAAATGTACCACAACATAATGCCATTAAAAAATACATACATCTTGTCCCGCAAAAAACGAGCCCTCACACGGCTATGTCTATAGAAAGATTTTAAAAAGTTAAGGCATATAAAATGTAACGAGAAAAGAACTGTAGAAAAAAAAATTGCTCCATCATTAAGGCCCAAAATACGCTGGTCACTAAAGGGTTAAAGCAAAAAGTCAGACTCAAACCGAGCCTAAATTTTACGTTTACATGGCATATGTTCAGGCTAGAACTTACAAGGCTGATTTTAAAATGTGACAAGGAGCACATATCCGCTCTTATTGGTAAAAGGGGATAAGGCTTCGTTCACATCTGCGCTAGGGCTCAGTTCAGACATTCCGTCTGAGCTTTCCGTCGGAACGGAGCCCTGACCGACACAAACGGAAACCATAGGTTTCCGTTTCTATCACCATTAATTTGAATGGTGACGGACAGGTGCCAACTGTTTCCGTTTGTCTCCGCTGTGCAAGGTTTCCGTCGCTTTGACGTAATCAATAGCATAGTTGACTAAGCTATTTATTCCATCAAAACGACGGAACCCTTGCACAAAGGAGACAAACGGAAGCAATTGGCACCGGATCCGTCACCATTGAAATCAGGGCTGTCAGGGCTCCGTTCCGACGGAAAGCTCCAACGGAACGGAGCCCTAGCACAGATGTGAACGAAGCCTAACGTACAAAAGTTTACGTAATCCGCTATCTACACAATACTGCTGTCCCCGGATGACTCCCCTCCGCCTGGGCATAGATACATGTTGAAATGGGAGACCCTGCTGAATAAAACCATCCCACTCTCATTGTGACAGATTATCTGGTCACAGGCAGCTAAAACTTCCATCTGCACTGCATATAAAGAAAATCAATACAAAATTCTGATGTTTCTGCATAGCTTCAATCCGGGTATTCCTTCGGAGTGTTGGCGATGTAGAGATCAGAGAGGAGACCTGTTCCATATTTTTTGGGGTTGCTCACTGGTCCAACAGTATTGGTTGGAGGTGAGGAATTTGGCGATGGCGGTGTTACAGCATGATATTCCTCTAGACCCTCTTCATTATCTCCTGAATGTCCCCCCTAGGTCCCTGGAGAAGCCACTAGCCCGACTTTTTCGACACTTTCTCACCGCTGTGAAGACGTTGATAGCTTGGAAATGGAGACAGACCGCCCCTCCCTCTCACATCGAATTAATGACTAGAATTAGGGAAATTCGCATTATGGAGTATATGACGGCCTCTATTGATAACACGCTAGACAGGTTTAAAGTGGTGTGGGATCCGTGGGATAAGTATTGGCTTCCGATATCTCAGGACTAGGCCGTAGCTTGATCTCTGATTATCCCCTCCCCCCCCCTTTTTTGTTTTTCCCTGGTGTCTTGTTTTGTCTGTTTGAATTTACTGCTATGTCAAATGGATTGTATGGCTTACCCATGCGTCCTAATGTTATGTGTATATTTTGAAAATTTTCAATAAAAATACAGTTGAAACCAAAAGTTTACGTATCAGAGTCCCAGGGTGAGCGGAAGACTTTACACAGAGAGATCACAGTAATAGGCTGGGCTCTCCCTTCCGGATATCACTTACAGCTCCTCCCTCCTCTCCCTTACAGACACTTAAAACTTATAATCCTTCTCCTCGACTTCAAACCAGTGCTGATCCTCGAATATTGCATCTAAAGCTTAGACCCTATCAATTGGAAGCTAGTATTCTGGGCTGTAATCGGATACCAAGATCCTCGCTCTAGCCTTCGTATTCTAGTCACGCAAGCGTATAAAGTGACTGTCACCTCCAGAAACCCCCCTAAACTACATCAGTTAATAGCTTAAACGACGCCAATTCTGAATCTAAGTTCTATCTTGCTACTCACTTGCATTCCCTCGCCATAAGTCAATACACCTTAAGCTGCATGCTGATAAGGAGTCCTCTTCATTATATCGAAGAGCTCAGGAGTCCTCTCTATGGATCAAGATGCAACGCAAGTCCTGCTTGCAAGCTTACAGCAGGAAATGCAAGTCTTTTAAGCCATTTACTGATTAATGTGGTATAGTTGGGTTTACCTAGGTGAGAGCCTCTTTGAAATCCTGACTTATAACATACATCATTGGAAGTGAAAGGTTTAATCTCATTGGTCCAACTAATGGGACTCCCACATATCCTAAAAGCAGATGTACAGATGTACCTGGCCCAGCCAGGTTGAATTTAGTACCAGGAAAAGACTTCTAGGATAGAGAGAAGTATATGGTTTTGCTGTGATGTGCACTCACTGATATTCACTATTGAGGCAACTGTAATAAGAGATCTCTCTTATTGTATAAAGCATGTAGAGAATACACAATATTGCCATTTGCGGATGTGGATTTTATTATGAGAACTCGTCTATAGCTCATACTTAACGGAAAGTAGGGGGAGTTGTCAGTATGTAATGACTGCCTATGCCCAAAAGAGTTAAAGTGATGGCTGTCTAGTTGTCTCACCGGATTGTCTGTAGGCATGTCCAAGAAACTGTGCACCACATCTTCATCTGCCTATTCTGGTCAGCCCCCGTGAGGAGAAACCTCCAAAATGGTACACTGTGGAGACAAGACAAAAAATAATCACCAAATCCTTCTACATTTGTTATATTATTGATGAAAAGGAGCGGCCAGTCTTATTTTATTCAGATAGATTGATAAATGAGATAAACCAATATATGTATGTGTTTTTTGTTTAGTATTTACGTAAATGGACATTTACTTTTCAAACAACATATTCTGATCTAACAGCAGAGTCCAGAGTATTTCTAGGAGATGCTGCTTTTCACTGCCTCCTGTGTAAAAACTGACTGAGAAATCTATCACTAGCAGAACGCAGAGAAGATAGGCTGAAGCTACAAAAGGGATACACAAACTCTGCAGTGTGAGTACAGAAGCTCTGTGTGACGGATCTATCAATTTCCTCACATAGAAAGACCTTAGAGCAGAGCAAGTGCAGTGTGATGAGAATTAAACCACCTCTGCAAAGCCAGAAGCATAAGAAATTTAGGATGCATTAGGAGAACCATATCAGAGGGAAAGAAATAACCAAGATGGCACACAACCCATAAATGGCATCTCAATTAAAAACCAGTATACACAAGGGACTCTACATTATTCTTTAATAATAACATATGTTGAACTGTATAGAAAAAAAATAATAATAATTGCTGGAGTGCATCTTTAAGTGAATAGGCAGCTTCAGTATAATTTGTTACCTGCACAGCCTTCCATCTTGAACTTTTACGGTTAGGCACGCACGCACGCACGCACGCACGCGCCCTTTGAAAGTGCCGTGGTCTCAGTCACATGCCCTAGTTATCACCATAGACTTCAGTAGAAAAGGATGATGTACAGTATAGTACAGGGGATCTAGCTTCAGAGTATGAACATGGCATCTTCAGACCAAACAGAACGGGCACACGTCTGAAAGGCCCCAAAGCCTGTCAGGAATCACAGTCCCCGTTTTCGGACAACATGCTTATCTGAACAAGCTCCTGCAGAGTGGGTTATATATACTCCATTGAAGTGGTCAACCCCAAAACCTCAATATTTACAGAGGATACTAGACCAGTGCTCCAGATGAAAAAATAAAAAATTACTGAGGCACCTTTCGCTCGTAAACTGAAAAAATTTGGCAATTTTTTTGTAACAAATTGAAATGCATAATTAATGTTATAATATAAATCAAACACTCATTGTGTGAAATGCCCCACATCCCTCTCCTCCTGATTCCTCATGTTTTGCTTCTTACCTTACTAGTTATAACTATTATAATGCTACCCTCGTACAAGAATATAACTCCTATGATACGGTCCACTACATACATGTATATAAACAAACCATTCTACTGCCCCCAGTGGACAGAAATATTGCTATAATACTACTGCCCCCTATGTAAAATAATATTGCTACAATAGTAATGCCCCTTATGTGATGAGGCCAGTAAAAGCAGTAAAAACTATTTTTAATCTATAAATAATGTTTAGTTTAATTTCATGGGGTTCCCATAAGGAATTTGGGATTTTAACAGTTTGACAGTTTAGAATCATAACAAAGAAAATATCCTTTAACCCCTTGGAGAGACAGCTAGTTTTGGGTTTTGTGGACGCAGTCAATTATTATTATTATCATTTTTTTTAAATCTGACGTGTCAAGTTAAGTGGTAATAACTTTGGAATGCTTTTATTTATCTAAGGGATTCTGAGATGGTTCTCTCGTGACACATGGTACTTATGTTAGTGGTAAAATTTGACATTATTTGTGAAACACACCAAAACTTGAGAAAACTAATGAATACACATGAAATCCAGCCTGGACGTCATGTGTACTCAGAATCCTGACACTTCTGACTCTTTTTTGTGAGATTCCAGCAACGGATACGAAATCTCGCGAGATCACGGAGCTAAACGAGATTTGGTTTCACTTGCCGGAATCTCACAAAAAAAAGATTCAGAAGTGTCAGGATTCTGAGTACACATGACGTCCAGGCTGGATGGTCATGTGTATTCATTATCAGGACACTAGTAATGTTAGGGCTTGTGTATGAGGCTGCACATAGCGATATATCTATATCGCTAGTGCAGTGTAAATGAATGGAGAGGAGTGCATGATGCTGATTGGTCAGCGTCATGAACTCCTCTGTACAACGCCCACTTGGTCGAAAGTAAAAGTACGCCCACTTGGGCATTAAGAAAGCTCATTAGCATAAACCAAAATCGCTCCTAACGTTGTGAAAAAATATCGTTTTTAAAATAAAAAGCATTACGGTCACCTACATTACAGCGCCGATCTCCTTATATAGGAGACAGGGCACTTATAATGTGGTGACAGAGCCTCTTTAAGTACAAAACTGCAACTACACGTGGTTCGCCATTAAGGGGCTAATCTAAGGCCAGGTGCTGTGTTTTCTATCTGACCATTTTTCAGTTATCCTAAAGTTCTAGACAGATTTGTTAAACAGCCTACAATGTTTTAAAAATTGTTGAAAAATGAAAAAAAGAGGGTCTATATTCTCTTCCTGAAAGATAGAATATTGCAAGATATGAGTAGCTAGATTGCGGAGATGGGTCTACGTACCTAACTGGGAGATTTTGAGTTTGAACGTATAGCCCAGTGGAATGTGTCTACCTCTAACTCCCCTTGTATGCTGTATATTTCCAAGCAGAATGCCCCTGCAGTAGACCGTGCTTGCCAAAACAGTTCAGACTCCCTAGACTGATGCCAAAATACAGGTTGTTAGACAGGCTGTAAATTCTCGTGTTTCATTAACCCTTTAAGGACCAGGCCAGTTTTTATTCCGCTGAAGATTTTATTTTATTTTTTACAGCACACACTGATCATTATCATAAATGACATTATAAGGTTATTGTGCTGGTTGTCACGGTCATGAGGATACCAAACACTTGTATATTGTATTATTTTAGGTTTTATTATTCTGTTTTGGGACTTTGTTATTTATTGTAAAAAATAAAATAAAATAAAAAATGCACATTTGTGCGTTTCGAGTTTTTGTACAGATTATTTTTTGTATCCCACCGGGGTTTTTTTAACTGTAATGTACTGGCATAGACTAATGTATTCGCATATAGATATGTTTACTGATTGACAATATTCCCTTAGGTATGACCTTAAACTGCCTATGTACCCACAGCCCTAATGTCCTTCAATGGACTGTGGTGAGCTATCCACACAGGGTTTTGTCCTCGATCTGGTCACAGGGTCTCCCCTTCACTCTTTCCCTTTAAACGTTGTAAACAGAAGCCAAAATGTTAACAGCGGAGATCAGAGGTTTCTGTTGTTGCCCCGCTCCTGATAACACGGGCACACTGGTGTGCCCGCACGATAAGCAGGACAAGTATACTTATCCTGATGCAGCAACTGCTTGACTCTTCTGATGAGCATACTCATTCAGTGTCAGTAACCAGTCAAGAAGCAAATGATCACAGCATTGAGACTTCACTCAGGACATTAATCAGGACCCTCTGCTAGTTCATTAAAAGCAGGCACAGAACTGTGGGTTTTAGGTTAGGGCGCAGAATCAGATTTGTTTTTATATTTGGGACTTGTTCATTCAGGGACAGCTGTATCTTCCCACATCCATACAGTCACTGTAACGCACGCAGTCACTGTAACGCACGCAGTCACTGTAACGCACGCAGTCACTGTAACGCACGCAGTCACTGTAACGCACGCAGTCACTGTTTTAAGAGTGGGGGAGACCATTCAAAAATGAGTGCTGTATTCTAAGTAACAGGTCTTATTCTGCAGATTAAGTGAGATCATGCAGCTGGCATTCCCTATCAATGCATTCTTGCTAACGGTGCGCACCACAGAATGTAGCCCCCAAAAATGGATTTCAGGGGACTATTAAATGGCTGCAGTCGCTCCAAGAATAAGTAAATAACTTTTCCACTTGCCATTTGACCATTATATACTGTACAGCATACAACAACGTACTTACTCTGGATCTTGTTTCTTATGGTTATCACAGAATAGCAGACAAGACACAGGTCTTCCATTATGAGGCTTCCACTCATGAAGACACCTGAATAGAAAATACACCGGTAAATTCTTTAATAATTTCAACAGTTTTAAAGCCTGAATGACAACTGCACAAAACAATGTTCAAATTAAAGGGAGGGTACAATTATATAAGTTATATGTAGGACAAAAACTAATTTTTCCAAGCAAATATCTTGTCAAAGTAAGTTCCGTGGACCTTCCAAATAGTGTATGCGGATTTACAGAGCGTCCGTAACCAAATTGCTACTTTGCTAGGTCTTTAAAGTAATTATTATAGAATCATTACATAAATATATTCTGTTCAATGCGATTGTGCAATCTAAGTTACTGGAAGAAAATCAGCCGTCTGAAATTTTATCCATGTATTTCAACAAATTTACTTCTGATGAATATTCATTAGGAGTTCCCTCTTAGAATATAGGATTTCTATCACTGAAAAATGGCCGACTTACTTATGAAAGGGCAGGTTAAAACACCAATTCACCGCAGAATGCAGTCAAGCCACCATGTTATATGGAGGGTGGTCACATAGGTGCAAAATACTGATTAACATCCACTCACACACCGATCCATCACTAGGGGGCCTCAGCGCAGTATTCTAAAAGCACAGAGATAAAGATTCTAGAAAGGTGCCAGTCAAATGGCTATACAGTGCACTACACATAACCGTGTGACTGGCACTTTACTATAGCCTGATCAGTGTGCATTTTAAATAGTAAACATCCGCCCACCAGTGAATGATAGGTGTGAGTCAATATTCAGCAGTATGTTGCACCGATGTGGACTCCCTCATAACACATTGTGGCTTGTCTGCATCCTGCTGGGAACTGGTATTTTAGCCTGATTTTGTATGAGTAAGTATGGCCCTTTTCATTGATATGTTCTAAATTTGTTCCAATATTCAGAATACAGAATTTACCAGCTGATTGATTGGTCATGTGACCTCATATACTTTGAATAGCTGCATTAAATGTGATGGGTCTTAAGCCCTTAACGCCGAAGGACGGATATATCCGTCCTCTGCAGCTGCTAATTCGCGCAGGACGACGGATATATCCGTCCTGTGATGGCGCGGGTACTGTCACTGTACCCACGCGATCAGCGGCAGGAGCACGGCTGTTATACACAGCCTAGCTCCTGCTGTAACTGCCGAAATCGAAGCGCGCTCCGATTCCGGCAGTTTAACCCATTAAATGCCGCTGTCAATAGTGACAGCGACATCTAATGTGTTTGACAGAGGGAGCTCCCTCTGTCACCCGATCGGCGCCCCCGAAAACAAATCGCGGGTCGCCGTCGGGTTTCCATGACAGCCGGGGGCCTAACAAAGACCCCCAGGTCTGTCTTCAGCAAATGCCTGTTAGGCGATGCCGGAGGCATGACCTAACAGGTTGACTGACAGGCAATAATGCTTTGGTATGCTAAGTATACCAAAGCATTATATATGCGATCAACAGATCGCATAGTGAAGTCCCCTGGTGGGACTAAAAAAAAAAATGTAAATCAGTTAAATAAAGTTTGTGAGGAAAAAAAAAAAAATGACAGTCAAAATCAAATAAAAAAATTTTTGCCCAAAAAGTGGTTTTATTTAGTAAAAGTGTCAAACACATATATGGTATCCCCACGATCGTAACGACTTGACCAATAAAATGAACACATTAATTAAACCACCGGATGAACAGTGTCCAAAAAAAACGCAAAAAACAACGCCAAAATTCTCTCTCCTCCATTCCCCCCATAAAAAATAAAAAAACAAAAGTTAATCTATAAGTCCTATGTACCCCAAAATAGTACTAATGAAAACTACACATCAGCCCGCAAAAATCAAGCCCACATCAACGGAAAATAAAAAAATTACGGCTCTTGGAATGCGGCGATGCAAAAACAAGTAAATTTTTTTCTAAAAGGCTTTTTTTTTTTATTGTGCAAATGTAGGAAAACATAAAACCTTTACATATTTGGTATCCCCATAATCGTGCCGACCCATAGAATAAAGTGAACATGTTGTTATTTACGCTGCATAGTAAACGGCGTAAATTTATAACGTGAAAATCAATGCTGGAATAGCGGCCTATTTTCAATTCTCTCCTAAAATAAAGTTAATAAAAGTTAATCAATATATTATAAGCATCTAAAAATGGTAAAATTACAAAATACAACTCGTCCCGCAAAAAACAAGCCCTTATATGGCTATGTCGGCGGAATAAAAAAAAAGTTACAAGCAAAAAATAATCCTTGGTTATTAACGTGCAAAATGGCCTGGTCATTAACGTGCAAAATGGCCTGGTCATTAAGGGGTTAAAGAGGCTCTGTCACCAGATTATAAGTGGCCTATCCCCTACATAATCTGATTGGCGCTGTAATGTAGATAACAGTGGTTTTTATTTTGAAAAACGATCATTTTTGAGCAAGTTATGAGCAATTTTAGATTTATGCTAATTTGTTTCTTAAAGACCAACTGGGTGTGTTTTTACTTTTGACCAAGTGGGTGTTGTAAAGAAGTGTATGAGGCTGACCAATCAGTATCATACACTTCTCATTGTTCCAGCCCAGCTACTTTCACTGCACAATCACACTGTGCTGTGGATCATGACGGTGATGACGTTCTACGTGAGCCATTTTTAGCCTGACGATGAGCACTGATCAGTCGAGGGAGCAAAGCGCTCAGCTAAGTACTCCGGCACCTTCGTTTCACTAACAGCGGGTGGGGCCTCAGCACCCGGACCCCACCGATCCAAAATTTTGAAGTGTCTATGACATATTAAAAGTTAGAAAGTGTTCTAATATTATTCTGTTTTGTAATGTTTTCATTCAAATTGGAAGAAGTGTAGACTATAAAATGGAGAATATTACAAATGTATACCTTGGTTGATCTTGCCCTTCAATATAGATCTGCCAAAACTTCACATAACCATCATGGCTTGCAGTTGCCAATACCGTTCCATCAGGAGACAGAGCTCCCTCACTTAAACACTGGACAGAAAGAAACACAAAATAAATGAAGAGAAAAAATATATATAAGCTATTGATTTGACCTCTTAAAGAGGACTTGTCACCTCTCCTGACATGTCTGTTTTAGTAAATATTTGTATTCCCCATAAAATCACAATTCTGGAGCCTCTTTTCTTAAAACTATGCATTGTGAACCTTAATCTATAATGTAAAATGAAAAGATTTTTCCAGCTCACCGGTGTCCAGCGTCTTCAGTGATCCAGTGCACGGACCTCGCCCTGGTGTCTTGCACAGTAGCAAAAAAAAAGAAATTTCAGGACTTTATTTTATAAACATTAAAAAACAACCCAGCACAAAGGACAAGGGACCAGTACGCTTACGCGTTTCAAACGCCAACTGCATTTAGTTATAGCCACGCTGGGTGGATTTTTAAGGTTTATAAAATAAAGTCATGAAATTTCTTCACAAAGTGCTGTAACATACCTTTTTTTTTTGTTCCTCTATAAGGCCCTGTTCATACTGAGTCTTTTGGTACTGTTTTTGACACGTAAACCACACCTAAAAACGTCCAAAAATGCCTCCCATTGATTTCAATGGGAGGCAGAGGCATTTTTTTCCCACTTGCGGGATAAAGAAGCGTCATGCCCTTTCTTCAGGCGTCTCCGTCTCTGACCTACCATTGACCTCAATAAGAGAAAGCGGTTTTTGCTGCGTTATTTGCCTGCAGCACTCAATGGCCGAGGCCGAAAAAATGCGGCAAAGAGTGCAGGCAGGTCAAAATCTTAATCCACCTGCAAAAAACTCAGTGTGAATAGGGCCTTAGGGTACGTTTAAAAATAGCTCATCACCATACGCTTTTAAAGGCGAAACACATTTATTTTACAGGCTTCCCCTGTAAGGGTATGTGCACACGATGAGAGGCTTTTACGTCTGAAAAGACACTGTTTTCAGGAGAAAACAGCTGCCTCATTTCAGACGTAAAAGCTCCTCCTCGTAATATGCGAGGCGTCTTTGACGTTTGTAATCTTGAGCTGCTCTTCATTGACTTCAATGAAGAACGGCTCAAATTACGTTGCAAAGAAGTGTCCAGGCAGTCATTTTAATGCGTCGTCGTTTGACAGCTGTCAAACGACGACACGTAAATGACAGGTCGTCTGCACAGTACGTCGGCACACCCATTCAAATGAATGGGCAGATGTTTGCCGACGTATTGTAGCCCTATTTTCAGACGTAAAACGAGGCATAATACGCCTCGTTTACATCTGAAAATAGGTTGTGTGAACCCAGCCTAAAGAGCACACAGACAAAACCTGCATTGCCAAACTGCGGCAAATCTTTCTAAAACAGTGTATGGTTTTTGACCGCGCAGTCATAAATGACACAAAAACAATCATTCCTCCCA